>NC_057804.1:68045816-68061764 GCF_018294505.1 Triticum aestivum | reverse complement strand
TTTGAATGTACATAGTTTGAGACTTAATATCTATGTTTCAATTCGGTGTACATTGTAAGATTTGAACCGAGGACCATGCATACGGGTAATTATTGCAAATTCGTTCCATACTAAGTTTCAAAAAGTTGACATTGACTCAATTTGTTGTGCTTTTTTGTAGGGCATATGTTTGAATCCATCCAAAAGTTTTCTCACTACCATGGTGCTCATCATATACATATGAATTTGTATTAAAAAAGTAGCATGGATACAGTGAAATGCGAAATCGACGTTAGAATTGGAGATCGCTACGTAACACACACTCTAATTCAAATAACTAATTATGTGACACACACTCTAATCCACGTTAGCGTGGATACCGTTTCGATTTTTTTTTCAAATAACTCCTCATTAATTAATTTATAGTACTCCCTCTGTTCACTTTTATAAGACCTTGAAGACATTTCAGACAATGTGCAAAACAGTTCATTTTAAGTTGTCTAAAACGACTTACAAAAGTGAACGGAGGGAGCATCTCGTTCCGAATGACTGATTATTGCAAGGAAAACACGGGCATGGTAATACATACAGATTCGTTTGCAAATGAAAGAAGATTCGTTTGCATTCTCAAATGTAGGCGCACCCGGCAGACCAGGGTCGTGTCGGGGTGGACGCTGCTTTGGTGCCTTAAGGCACCGAAGCATAGTCCTGTCAGGGTGGTCGCGTGTGTTGGACGGACGCGTAGCACCCAGCCACCCCCTCCCTCCCTCCCCCACTCCCCCACCCCCCCAAAAAAAGGACAACGACAAAATAAGTTCACGCTTCCACGTTTCGGATTGAAGTATCTGGCGGCCCCTATTCCAGCCCTGCAAAATCTCTCTTCTCCACCATCCCCTTCCGCGCCCAGATTGCTCAAATCCCTAATTCGCCGCCAACCCAAGCAAATTTTGAATCGCCCCTTGCCTCGTCTCTTTCCCTACCTCTGTGCCGGACGACGATGATGAAGACGACGGTCGCGCTTCACCACCGCACCGAAGCTACCTCATCTACGCCCTCGTCCACCGCACCGGGTGGTCCACCGACAATGTCGGCCGCCGCAACCGACGTGCCTCACAGACACCGAGTTCCACCGCATCAGGTGTGCTTCACCGACGCCATCTCCCAGCTCACCGGGGCTACTTCACCGAGCACATCGTCGCACCTCCGCCCCCCGAGGCCGTTGGGGCTTCACCAATGGTCTCGTCCACCGCATCGTAGCACTCCGCTGCCACTCAAGATCTGCATCCGTGCGCGGCCAGTCAACGCCAGTACATCACCCTCAATGTCTCTGAAGTGACCCGCACTCTAGCTAGGCGAGCATGCCCAAACGCCGGCCCAAACTAGGTATCCACACATCACTCCCTCGTGCACTGTTCCAACAATGTTTGGATATCCTTTCACTGCTCTCTTAGCTTACACGCCTATGCAACTCTGACTTTAACTCTTATTTCTTCTGGAGATATCATCTGAAACAAGCAAATCCATTTTTTAGCGAACCATGACGGCGCTACGGGATCTAGTACACATCCTGCACACGCGTATACCCTTGTAAGTATCTGTCCTCCGGTACAACATCAAGGTCGATTCCTCTTATTTGATCAACCATTCGCCGTGTCAAAAATACAGAGGGGGATGCAAGGAGCATAAGGCCTGCACATCCAAGCAAGTGGTAACATGGACTTGTACATGGAACATCCCAAGCACAAGCAGAGCAGTAGTGAGCCTGTACAACAAGCTAGCGCAAGTCCCTGCATTTCATTTAATTCGTACTGGCATTCGTGTATGATTTGTGTACAGTGGCGGATCCAAGAATTCAAGTTACCAGGGGCGAACATTTAACTTAAAAAATATGAAGGCACTTGCACTCCGGAAATCAACATAACTTGAGAAATGTGAAGCTACATGCACTTTGAAAACCAGCTAATGATCCAAAGTAGTTCAGATTATAAACACTAAATGATGCAAGCACCAAAAAACACAAAATGCAACATGGTGTACAAGGACTACAAACATGGTCTGTACCTGCTTGAATTATTCGTTCTCTGGCTGAAAATATCAAAGTGTAATTGCGCCTATAACCAGTGCGCAAACTGCATATCAATATATCTATCCTGCACAAGTATGCCAATAGTTTCAGACAACAGATTAGAAAAGTATTTATGCTATGTTGTCATGATACGGGGACTTTCTGGTAGATGACCTCGACGTTTCCTCAAGCTATGAAAATGCACTATAATTTGCTTGTCATCAATGCGTGCAAATCTCTGTCTCTCTCAACATAGCAGATCATCATTAGACACTAATCCTTCAATGAGCTTGCAAAATGATTTCATTAGATCCTTCATTAGACACTATATGTTCATCACCAGGAGCATGTAAAATGTTTGCATCAAATCCTTCATTAGCAGTTTGTTCATTAGACACTTCAAGCTCAAGAACAACATGAGCTTGTATGTTTGCATCAGAAACTTGATTAGATACATCAGATTCAGTCAGTTCAGTATTGATTGGGGGAGTTATAAATAAGTAGAAATTGGTTTCATTTTCTCATAGATTCCCTACATACAAGCAGTTTTACAACACAGTCAGGTTTAACTATTGGCCAGAAATTGAAGAGTTGAATTAGATATAATCAGGGATGTGATGTACCTGCTCATTGCACATGCTACTCTTGCAAGCTGCGACTGTTTGTTTGCGCAAGCTCGATGCCAAGCCCGTGCTGCTGCCGCTGCCTCCCACGCAGCCTACACCCAGGGTTGGATCTTCATCTTCTTGTCCTTCCATTCACTTGAAGCCCGGCGACCGCCCTCCAACCACGGCGCGAGGAAGTGTTGTGTCGGTCTGTCCAGCGGCGGCTAGGTTAGGAGCGAACTAGACTGCAGGCTGGAGCGAATGAATTGGGATTTTTCCTGCCGTCGATCGATATGGGAGGCGCCCGTTGGGGCCGCGAGCCTGCTATAGGGCATGCCTTGCACTTATGTTATTGGCCCATCCAAATTGAAACATTTTCTTTATTTTTTTACATTGCCTGCTTGTGCGTTGGGATGAACAAAACTAGCCTGGGCCAACCTAGACGACTCAAACTAGGTGCACACTTTCCAGCCACCTGAGGCGGCCACCGATACCAGCCCCTATGGTGGCGTTGCCCCTTTTTGCGTGTATGATTGGGTAGTGAAAAATATTCCAGTGGCGCTTTTGATTTACCCGCAGAATGGTTGAATTGCTTGTTTCTATGAACTTAGTTCGCCAATAATGTGAAGGATGCGAGTCTTTTCATCATACTGTAGATTGCTTAGATCTCGATATGCCAAAAGTAATCGCATGAAATATACAGTAAAAGCCAGTGTCATGTGTGTGGCTACAACTAGTCTAAATACACGTCCTCATATAACATATCGAGGATGCACCATCTTACCAGATTAACCATTCGACTTACCAATGCAGTGTGGGAAGAAAGAAGTATTGGGACTGCGTATCCAAGCAATTGATGCCATGGACTCCTTCGTACAACCTTGTAAGCGAAAAAGAAGTTGCAGTGTGCCTGTACCAAGAACTAGCATAAGTTCAGTTACCTGCTTCTCGGAATTTTAGTTAGCCACTTATTGCAAAATTGTTCAATTACGTTGCTTGGCTTAATTTAGTTTGCTACTGATTACATAATACCACATCCTGTTAACCCTATTGTAGACTATGCCTATCTATGTGTTTGATACTTACTGTTAAGAATTACCTGTTTGCCTTAACTTAAATATCTACTTGTTTGTTTAACTGCTTTGCTGCTGCAACAGCGGGTTACAATGATGTTAATAACTACTTTTCAGCATCCAATTGAAACTCTTTAATTCCTTGTTTGTTTAACTGGTTTGCTGCTATAACTCTCAGTTGAGATGTTTTGCTAACTTCAACTTTTCTGAATCCAATCGGAACTTTAATGGCAAAACAGGTTAGCCCAAGATCAAAGAGCGAGGTCCCCATGGATGTTGCATCATCCCACAGCAGTGGCATCAGCCCAATCGTGCATTATGAATTGCCAACTGCTGATGCTCTAGAGGCTAAACTAGTGGTAGAAAGAGATTCTCCTTCTGCACTTAGAGATGAAGTTGACATGTTGAGGAAGCAAACAACACAATCACAAGCAGTACTCAAGACAACCATTAAATATTTGGTGGATTTCAAAACGAAGCAAGCTGAGACTGACCACATTGTTAAGGTCCTGAAGGAAAGAAGGAAATTAAATTCCCACTTGGTAAATAATAGGTGAAATGTTCTTTCCATCGTTGAATAACCTTTGTGTTGTTTGTTCATGTAATCAATCAAACCATTTGTTTTAGAGATCATGTAATAATTGTTTTTTGTTTTTTGTTTTTTAGTTTGTAATTTTATTTGAGCACAAGTTTGTATTAATTGATAAGACTCGTAGACATTTCATTTGGATTGTTGTGGCAGACCTACAAATATGCCAATCGGGCTGAATGTGCATTCAGCACTAATAGAAGTATAGATGGACCATAAGTGGCACGCATCGGAAAGGGCCAAGATGCTGGCTAAAAAGGATGTTGTTGTAGCAAAAAAAAGTGCCTGGTTTATGTATGTTAGTTGATATTATTGATCCATATACTCTATAACTGTTTATATGTCTGTTAGCTCTGTACATTCTTGGTTGATTGACTCGGTATTTGAATCTTGATACATCGCTTGTGTACATATCTAAATGGGAGTACACATTATGCTGCGTGTGACATTTGAGTTGGACATGAAGTGTTCCAAATATTCGAATTCACCTTAAACTGGATTCTAGCTTTTGAATTTGAGTATCGGCATTTGTAAACCATATTCATATATGACAGTGATACATCTTTGTCGTCCTTTTGAAGATATATAAAAACACATAGAATGATTTATAAAGATTCATATAGGAATACAAAATGGATTCGAATTTAGTTGCCAGGGTAAACATGGATGCTTGTTGTCCCAAAATTCGAAAGAAGCGGCAAAATGTCCACTCCCACGTCGGCTGTCGAAGCCAAGTGTTTGGGAGATGGAAATTACTGTCTATCCATTACACGGACAATCCATCGGCCCGATTTCCACTGCTCTAAATAGGGGTAGGTTAGTAACTTCAATTAGACGTGACACGACCGCCTCTGAGCCCATTCCGACACGGTGGGCGTCAAACATGGGCGGCAAAACACATTTGATTCAAGCTCGTCCGAAAGACCTCTGTTTCTCCCTCCATTCCCCATTCATACACGATGTGCGGCAAAATAAACTCGACTCGGCCGAGATCGATGTAGGCAAATATTTTCAATAGGGGCAGGTTTGTAACTTCACTCAGACGTGAGACAACCGCCATACCTGTCAGCCCCGTTCATACACCGTGGGCGCCAACCATAGGAACCAACCACCCTCCCCTCGCCTGAAATCGCTCTGGGCAAATATTGGCGAGATGCGAGATTACCGTCCTATCCCGAACCGACGAGACATCCAAATTCTAAACGGGGGCTAAGTTCGTAACTTTCCAATATTTCGGACAGGCGCGTCCCAAAAACATGATTCCCCGTACCTCTCCCTCCATTTTCCCATTCATACACCGTCCACGCTAGAACACCCCATCCCCACACCAGCCTCTGTCTGCCACCCCATCCATCGCCGCCGTCCTCCACCACATCCATCGCCACCGTCCTCCACCATGCTGGAGTGCCTACCAAGACCGCATCGTCCACTGCTAGAGATGGACGTTTCTCATCCATGGAGACGGACCAATAGCCTTGCATCACGTCCTCTTGCTTCATCGGCGCCATCGTCCTCTTTGTTGGGGCCGCTCAAACGACCTTCTCTTCCACCGCAATGGGACTTATCCCCCCATGCACCCGTCTACTGTCGCAGATCTGCTTCAACGCCACCGACAGCCATCACACCCCCGATGCCTACACAACACCGCAAGAGAGGTGGTACTTCATATCTCCTCAACTTTTTGATCTCAACCAGAAAATAGATCTTAACTTGGTTACTCTACTTTCTTTTCAGCTCTTAGAATTTAGTTCTTAGTTCGAAGCAAACAATGGATGCTAAATATCATTTCTCCTATTTGCATCTTCAAATCTGCCATGGCACAGCCATAATACAGTTTAATTGATCATGCTTAGGGTTTAATTGATCATGTTGGTTCCATGGTGGTTTCTTTAATAGAAATCGGAGGAAACCCTCTTTTGCTAAAAAATATGCTTAGAGTTTCACCCTTTTATGATCACTATACGATCAAAATACGTGCTTCGTGTCATGATAACACTGCTCCACCCATCAAGCTAAACAAGCTTAGTTGTTCAAATACAAATCTGATATTATTAAAACATAATTGCTTAATTGTTCAGCTAAATGTTCCTAAATTAGTTTCGAAAATGCATGTTCACCGCTCGGGTGTGTATCTCTACAGGGTGCCCACGATGGGTCGGCCCACCCTGGGATTTTGGGTCGTCCTAGGCCCCGATTCCCCTCTATTCTGTTGCACGCTTCCGATCTCTACTCGCCCCCAGCTACCTGCCTCGCCAGCAACTTGCTGTCCCCGGACGGCATGACTCAAGGAGGAGACGCCGGACTAACAGGAGGCCAGGAGCCGCTCGCCCAACAGCGTCACCGCTGCCCGGGCGTGCCGTTGTGCCTACCTTCCCAGTCCGTTCAGGGCTCAGGCGTGCAGCACCAACCAAGCCAACCCGATTTGTCCTGAGATACGTCCTCAACACTCAGCAGCCACTCCTCATCACCCATTTTCTAATTGATTCATTACTCATTAGGCAGGACTGTCATTAGGGTTTGTTGTGTGCTCAGTGCTACCTACACTTAATGGTTCAGATGTATTTCGGCAATCCTTAGTACCTCTAAAGTTCACAGGGTTTTCAAAATTATGGCCCCCGGAACAAACACTAATCATTTTGGATTGTTGGTCGTAGTGACATTGACCCAGATTACTACTGCAAGCCAGGTTTGTTGACAATTTTACTTGTCTTTCTTACTCATTCGATATAATATCCAATTATTCACGTTGATTAGTTGCAAACAATAAGTGCCAGACAAACTTCTTCATTCAGATTTTGGACGGTCTCTTACTGCAGTTACAATTCTGCATACTTGTCCTGGTAAGCTCACAAGTAAATGATTGATTCACTACATCTATGCTTGCCTTGTCATATTTGTTGTCAATATTCTTTTAGGGTGGACCACCCTATTTCTAAATACTGGAACCGTAGACATGAGTGAATAGTATTTCTCTATGTGATCTCTTCCATCATGTGTGGGCAACGAACACTGCATTGTATAGAAAGAAAGTGTCATTTCTAGCTTTTACATAGGTTTCGATCTTTTACATGGAATACAATTTGCCTACTTGCTTTGTGTCGCACTACCATCACTCCACCCTTGAAGCTAAACATTATGCCACTCATAATTGCTTAGTTTATTTGTTCAAATAAGAATTTCATATGATTCTAATATTCCTACTTCAGTTTTGAAATGTGTGTTTGCCTGTTATAGAGACATAAGGGGTTTGTATTTCTGTGTGTGGTCTGGTCAGCACGGTTGGGGGTGAACTTTGCATATGCAAGGGTTTATAGGGAGACACTCTTCGAGTTGAATCCGCAATGCATTCCATAGATAATCTGACTACTTTTTATGTTTTCATGAATCTCAAATTCTGAACAGCATCATAATGATTATGAGCTTGCGCGCATGAAAAGAATAAAGTAGAACAATGCCATGGCTGTCAAACTTGGCATTAAGGGACTGAAATCAAGTCTGGATGCAATGCAATGCAAATGCTCTCCACCTACAGATGCATGCTCAGAATATGATCTATTTTGAGCTAGAGGGAGACCTAAGTCAATGTAGCTCCCTAGTGGAGGAGTCAGAGGAAGATGCCCTATCTTATTCACCCATCAAGGTACTTGCTCTAACTTTCCAAGGTTACATTGCTAGCACATATCTTGCAACTGATGCTTTGCATTGCTTCTACTTTGTTGAACTGTCATTATCTTAGTTTACACATCGTGTATGTGAATACGCCCTGCCTATCCATTTTCAGTACATATTCCATCTGTGATCATACCATATTTATCCATTCAAATGTTGTTCTTGTGCATCAGACGTTCAAAAGGAAGAGGGCGATTGTTGATCATGGAGGAGCACAAGCAAAGTATTTGGAAAAGGTAGTGGCACCTGATAAATCAAATAGCCCATTAGGTGTAGTTGCAATATCACCTGACCCACAAAACACCCCAATTCTAGCAGACTCTAGCCCTACTACACTGGTCATTTCTGATGCCCCAACTCAGCAGACCCCAACTGCAGCAAACAGTATGATTATGCCAGTTGACATAGCACCAACTGTACGATGCAAAACCCCCATTCCAGCAAAGAGTACACCAAATCCGGTTGCCAAATCCCTTTTCGAACCAGAGAGAGCCCCAATTGCAGCAAATAGGACCCTTGTTCCATTTCTTAGAAGATGAAGCTTATGTTGTTGTCAGGAACTTTGTGCGCATCTTTCCTTCATGGAAAGATTATGCCGCATACACAGAACAATTTCCAGTATTCCTCTGCAGCTTACGCGTAAGTAATGTACTAATGTTATTCATGGTCATTACTGCATATGTTTCTGCTGACAGAAGACACAAGATTTCATTCTTTTAAATAGGCAGGAGCAAACTGGATTGTGATGACAAGCAAGGGTTGCTTGCGCTTCAAGCACTCGTTGATGAAGTATCGTTCCTACCTGAGGCAAGCACGCTTTGATGGCAAGCCTCTGAATAAATTTCTGTAAAGTCTCCGGTGCTACATTTATTCGATGGTGACTGGAATAATCTTGTTACACATTGGTCTCGTCTGCAGCGTAAGGTACTGGCAATGATATCACATCACAATTTGAACTATATTTCTGCATTTGCCTTAACGTCTCACTTGTATGAAAACTGTTAGCAGAAGATCATTCGTTCTCAAGGGACCATAGAATCTTGCAACTATACTGCACACTGCATTGCTCTTGTGAGTACCTCTTGCCCTATATGACCATACTTACTTTCATAGCTGTTTGATTATGTAGCATCACTGCACATGTTAGCCTCGTAATCATCCATTTGGTGGACATTATAAGATCCGTATGGACTCTTACATAAATTTAGAATCAACCCAATGCTTTTGAAGAGTTTTAGCTCTGCAGTCCTCTTGTAAGGACTGAACGTGGTCTATCACTGTACTTACATTAACAGCTACTCCCTTCGTCCCATAATATAAGAACATTTTGTACAGTACACCAGTGTTCAAAACACTCTTGTATTATGGGAAGAGGGATTGGTTCATTTTGTAGCATTCTGCATCTTATCTCCCTCGCCCACCATTTACTAAAAAAGATCAGATCTATATTTAATCTTACCAACAAGTAGAATACACAGACAATGCCAGTGCAGAAGTGTAGCCCATTGCTCTTGTCAGTACATTTGTCCTGTAACGCTTGTACTTCCAGCAATTGGTAGTTGATTATGTAGCATCAATCTGCATCTTATCTTCAATATCCTCTATCCCTTCCAGTATTATCATATCTATAATTACTCTCTACAAAATGTAGAGTACAGGCAATGCTTATGAAGAAGATTATGTGCTGAAATTCTTGAGTTATACTTCCCTTGACATGGAGAAGGGCATTATAAAGCTGGTGTTAACTGTTAATGTAAGTCAGTCCTTCTAAAGCCTTTATCCTCAACTGCTATTTAATTTGCTCATACTCCCCATCGTTTACTGCTGTTTAGTTTGTTGTTTCTACCAAAATGCATGTTCGCAAGAATCGTATGTTCTATGTTTTACTTGTAAAACCAAATTCCTTATTCATACCATGCACATTACTTATTACTCCCTATATGTATGCTTGTTTTTGTGGATCTATAATCCAGTGTGGTGAAGCAGCCCATGTTTGCACCTTGTCATCTCCTGTTTTATCTTACTGATGTGGCTGATGATATGAACAACATGCCATGCACATTATCCAAAATAGATACAATGATTTTCTTTGCCCTTCATCTATGCGTGTTATGTTGACATGGTAATCTAGTAGTGTGGTGAAGCTCCCCGAATTATGAACAATGCCAAATTATGCTATTGATATTTCGAACTTACTCTTTATTTTCTAATTTGAAATTGGATGGAATTGACAGCACAATTATCGTCTTTGTTTATACACGTGCAAAACCTATCATCTCTCTGCTTTGTTTCAGGGTGATATGCCTGATGGCATGCACAAGTCTGCTGAAGGCTGTGAGACAAACCCAACATATATTGCAGCAAAGAAGGCAAAACATCTTGAAGATAGCAAGACAACCCCAAAGTCTTTTCTTGATGCAGTGTTCAAGTTACTTGAGACTAACAGTCAGACAAGCTCACAGAATTCGTTGTCTGAATCAGTTCGACTCCTTCAGTCCCAAGTTCTAGAAGAAAGGCATTCTGCAACTCAACTTCGACTTGAAGTCCTATCTCTAAGAAAGATTGCGGAGAACACCAATGAGAACCTCATCGCTAAATAGCTACACCTGGAAGCTATGACTGACATGCTAGGCCGGTCTCACAGCCTTGCTCAGCAGCTTGCGCAGCAGTTCCCGCAAGGCTAACCTTTCTTGAACTGTCTTGGGAGTGGTCTTGGTCAGTATTATTTTGTTATGCTGCAATGGTGCCTAGTTTTTGTAATTTGCTTCTTTGTTGCGCTTTATGATCACTGGTGGCGAACTTCGATGCCCAGTGGATGTAATATACCTTAAATCCTTTATTGTATAGTGTAGGTTTATTCTTAGTTACTATGCCGTAATTTCTTTATTGTATAGAGTAGGTTTGTTCTTAATTCCTACTAGTTACTGCCATCATTCGCTATCTGAAAAAAAATCAGATGTAGTCAACCGGGCCGAAACATTCGACTCTAACGGGCCTGGTTTTTAGCGGGCCACAATTGGGCAGGCCTGCGTCTTTCTTGGGCCCGAATGATTGGGGCCTTCACACATTGCACCAGGCCCAAACTTACACCAGCCTATATTTTAGTTGGGCCTTTTGTCGACCCAGCGCTTCGTTTGGCCCAGGTAGTGTTGGGCCATTAATAGGCTGAATATTGTACTGGCCTGTTACGGCCGAGATAAAACCACAGGCCTTTAGCAGGCCAAAATGCATGTTGGGCCTCAATTTTCACTAATCATCGACGGGCCTTCAGCAGGCCGAAATGTAGACCAGGCCTTTTTGGGCCCAGTTAGCTCACGGGCCGTTACTAGGCTGAAATATATCTCGGGCCTTAATTGGCCCACTGATATCATGGGCCTTTAAGAGGCCGAAAGCTTAGTATAGGCATCAACAGGCCGAATTATGCAACAGGCCTTTAACAGGCCCAAAGTCACATTGGGCTTAATTGTTGCCACCTTTAGCACGGGCCGTTAGTGGACCCGATGTCTCATCGAACCATATATGGCCCATGGGCAGCACGGGCCATTCCCAGGCCGAAAGTCACACCGGGCTGAAATGGGCCCATGTCTACATAAGGCCTCTAACAGGCCGAAAGTCACTGGGCTGTAGTTGGGCCCAAATATTCGGCGAACAATTAACGGGCCAGATCTGGCTTCGGGCCGCAAATGGGCACAAATATTGGGTGCACAATTAACGGGTCAGATCTGGCTTCGGGCCGTAAATGGGCCCAAATATTGGGTGAACATTTAACGGGCCAGATCTGGCTTTGGGCCGTAAATGGGCCTTTATTAAGTAGGCCGTTATTGGGATTGCCCACTAGTACCTGATTAAGTACTACGGGCCTTTGACTGGGTCGGCCATTTTAACCTATATGGGCCTCTGTTGGGCCCAGCCACGTGTCGACGTATCATAGGCATGTCTCCTCCAATGGACGGGTGACATCTGGCCCACTAACGAGCTGACAAGTGTTCCCTTCGGCCAATCAGAATTTTACACGTGGAAATTTCCCATTGGTCCGGGCTGTTTTTTCTTAAGGTTATTGGTCCGGGCTGTTAACGGGTTATCGGATCCAAAATCCGACCAGATAGCTTAACAGCGTTCCTTTATGGTGGATGCCACGTGTCGGTCACCCTTGATAACCACTTCTGTGATGCGCGATTTATCGTAATGGAAGTGGACATTTCCGTGATGATAATTTTGGTAATGTCATGGAACACTTCTACGACAGCACAGGTATGACTATCTTGATTCTGTCATAAAACCGTCATGGATGTACATGCACGACAAAAAACGTGACCTACTGTGACAAACACGTATCATCACAGAAGTGTATTTTTTCTGTAGTGTTGATTGTCCTCCTTTTGTGTGGAGGTCGGGATCGCGTGATGGTTAACTCCTACCAACCCTTCCCCTAGGAGCATGCGCATAGTGCTTTGTTTTTATGACTTGTAGATTTTTGCAATAAGTATGTGAGTTTTTTGTGACTAATGTTGAGTCCATGGATTATACGCACTTTCACCTTTCCACCATTGCTAGCCTCTCTTGTGTCACACAATTTTCGCCGGTACCATACACCCATCATTTACCTTCCTCAGAATAGCCACCATACCTACCTATTATGGCATTTCCATAGCCATTCCAAGATATATTGCCATGCAGCTTTCCACCGTTCTGTTTACTATGACACGCTTAATCATTGTCATATTGCTTTGCATGATCATGTAGTTGACATCTTATTTGTGGCAAAGCCACCGTTCATAATTCTTTCATACATGTCACTCTTAATTCATTGCACATCCCGGTACACCGCTGGAGGCATTCATATAGAGTCATATTTTGTTCTAAGTATCGAGTTGTAATCCTTGAGTTGTAAATAAATAGAAGTGTGATGATCATCATTATTAGAGCATTGTCCCGTGTGAGGAAATAAAAAAAGAGGCCAAAGAAGCCAATGAAAAAAAAGATCAAAGAAGCCAATGAAAAAAAAGATGAGAGAAAAAGAGAGAAGGGCAATGCTACTATCCTTTTTCCACACCTGTGCTTCAAAGTAGCACCATGATCTTCATGATAGAGAGTCTCTTGTTTTGTCACTTTTATATACTAGTGGAAATTCTTCATTATAGAACTTGGCTTGTATATTCCAACGATGGGCTTCCTCAAAATGCCCTAGGTCTTCGTGAGCAAGCAAGTTGGATGCCCACCCATTTAGTTTCTTTTGTTGAGCTTTCATACATTTATAGCTCTAGTGCATCCGTTGCATGGCAATCCCTACTCCTCATGTTGACATCAATTGATGGGTATCTCCATAGCCTGTTGATTAGCCTCGTCAATGTGAGACCTTCTCATTTTTTGTCTTCTCCACACAACCTCCATCATCATATTCTATTTCACCATAGTGCTATATCCATGGCTTACGCTCATGTATTGCGTGAGAGTTGAAAAAGGTTGAAGCGCGTTAAAAAGTATGAACCAATTGCTTGGCTGAAACCGGGGTTGTGCATGATGGGAGTATTTTGTGTGACGAAAATGAAGCATAGCTTAACTATATGATTTTGTAGGCATAAACTTTCTTTGGCCATGTTATTTTGAGAAGACATGATTACTTGTTAGTATGCTTGAAGTATTACTATTTCTTATGTAAATATGAACTTTTATCTTGAATCATTTGGATCTGAACATTCATGCCACAACCACCATTCTATTCCACCTTAGTTTCTTTTTGCGCTTTCATACATTTATAGCTCTAGTGCATCCGTTGCATGGCAATCCCTACTCACTCACATTGATATCTATTAATGGGCATCTCCATAGCCCGTTGATACACCTAGTTGATGTGAGACTATCTCCTCTTTTTTGTCTTATCCACAACCACCATTCTGTTCCACCTATAGTTCTATGTCTATGGCTCACACTCATGTATTGCGTGAAAGTTGAAAAAGTTTGAGAACACTAAAGTATGAAACAATTGCTTGAATGAAACCGGGGTTGTGCATGATTTGGATATTTTGTGTGACGAAGATGGAGCATAGCCAAACTATATGATTTTGTAGGAATAAGCTTTCTTTGGCCATGTTATTTTGAGAAGACATAATTACCTTGTTAGTATGCTTGAAGTATTATTATTTTTATGTCAATATTAAACTTTTGTTTTGAATCTTATGGATCTGAATATTCTTGTCACAATAAAGAAGATTACATTGATAAATATGTTAGGTAGCATTCCACATCAAAACTTCTGTTTTTATCATTTACCTACTCGAGGGCGAGCAAGAATTAAGCTTGGGGATGCTGATACGTCTCCAACGTATCTATAATTTTTTATGTATTCGTGCCATGTTTACAATATTTTTATATGATTTTGGTATGATTTGATTAGAACTAACCCGGACTAACGTTGTTTTCAGCAGAACTACCGTGGTGTTGTCTTTTGTGCAGAAATAAAAGTTCTCGGAATGCACTAAAAATCAACGGAGATTTTTTTTGGAAAATATAAAAAATACTGGAACGAAGAGTTATCGGAGGGGAGTCCCATGGGCCCCATGAGGGTGGAGGGTGCGCCCACCCCCTGGGGCGCGCCCCTGTGCCTCGTGGACTCTCCGTGGGGCCCCCTGACTTTTTCTCGACGCCAAAAATTCCAATAAATACAGAAACCCCCCAAAAGAAACCTAGATCAGGAGTTCCGCCGCGGCAAGCCTCTGTAGCCACCAAAAACCAATCGGGACCCTGTTCCAGCACCCTGCCGGAGGGTGGATCCATCACCGGTGGCCATCTTCATCATTCCAGCGCTCTTCATGACGAGGAGGGAGTAGTTCACCCTCGGGGTTGAGGGTATGTACTCGAAGCTATGTGTTTGATCTCTCTCTCGTGTTCTTGATATGGCAAGATCATGATGTATCGCGAGCTTTGCTATTATAGTTGGATCTTATGGTGTTTGTCCCCCTCTACTCTCTTGTAATGGATTGAGTTTTCCCTTTGAAGTTATCTTATCGGATTGAGTCTTTAAGGATTTGAGAACACTTGATGTATGTCTTGGGTGGGATACCCGAGGTGACAATGGGGTATTCTATTAATCCACTTGATGTTTGTTTTGGTGATCAACTTGCGGGTTCCGTGACCTTGGGAATCTATGCATAGGGGTTGGCACATGTTTTCGTCTTGACTCTCCGGTACAAACTTTGGGGCACTCTTTGAAGTACTTTGTGTTGGTTTGAATAGATGAATCTGAGATTGTGTGATGCATATCGTCTAATCATACCCATGGATACTTGAGGTGACATTGGAGTATCTAGGTGACATTAGGGTTTTGGTTGATGTGTGTCTTAAGGTGTTATTTTACTACGAACTCTAGGTCTGTTTGTGACACTTATAGGAATAGCCCACTTGATTGATCGGAAAGAATAACTTTGAGGTAGTTTCGTACCCTACAATAATCTCTTCGTTTGTTCTCTGCTATTAGTGACTTTGGAGTGACTCTTTGTTGCATGTTGAGGGATAGTTATATGATCCAATTATGCTATTATTGTTGAGGGAACTTGCACTAGTGAAAGTATGTACCCTAGGCCTTGTTTCGAAGCATTGCAATACCGTTTTCATTCACTTTTACCACTTGCTACCTTGCTGTTTTTATAATTTCAGATTACAAAAACATATATCTACCGTCCATATTGCACTCGTATCACCATCTGTTAGCCGAACTAGTGCACCTATACAATTTACGATTGTATTGGGTGTGTTGCGGACACAAGAGACTCTTTGTTATTTGGTTGCCGGGTTGTTTGAGAAAGACCACCTTCATCCTACGCCTCCCACGGATTGATAAATCTTAGGTCGTCCACTTGAGGGAAATTTGCTACCGTCCTGCAAACCTCTGCACTTGGAAGCCCAACAACGTCTACAAGAAGAAGGTTGCATAGTAGACATCACTAGGGGGGCATGCGCCACCTCCTGGCC
>NC_057804.1:67872527-68045556 GCF_018294505.1 Triticum aestivum | reverse complement strand
GGGGGGGGGTCCGGTAACCTCTTGGGCCGAATCACTCCAGAACTATTCCAGTGTCCGAATATAACCTTCCAATACATCAATCTTTACGTCTCGGCCATTTTGAGACTCCTCGTCATGTCCGTGATCTCATCCGGGACTCCGAACAAACTTTGGTCATCAAATCACATAACTCAAAATACAAATCGTCATCGAACATTAAGTATGCAGACCCTACGGGTTCGAGAACTATATAGACATGACCGAGACACATATCTGATCAATAACCAATAGTGGAACCTAGATGCTCATATTGGCTCCTACATATTCTACAAAGATCTTTATCGGTCAAACCACACAACAACATACGTTGTTCCCTTTGTCATCGGTATTTTACTTGCCCGAGATTCAATCATAATGCCAAGCTAACGGATGGGTCTTGTCCATCATATCATTCTCCTAATGATGTGATCCCGTTCATCAAATGACAACACATGTATGTGGTTAGGAAACATAACCATGTTTTATCTATGTATTCACACATGTACTAAGTTTCTGGTTAATACAATTCTAGCATGAATAATAAACATTTATCATGATATAAGGAAATATGAATAACAACTTTATTATTGCCTCTAGGGCATATTTCGTTCATTCTCCCACTTGCACTAGAGTCAATAATCTAGATTACAAATTAATGATTCTAACACCCATGGAGTCTTGGTGCTGATCATGTTTTTCTCGTGGAAGAGGCTTAGTCAACGGGTCTGCAACATTCAGATTAGTATGTATTTTGGAAATCTCTATGTCTCCCTCTGCAACTTGATGCCGGATGGAATTGAAGTGTCTCTTAATGTGTTTGGTTCTCTTGTGAAATCTAGATTCCTTTCCCAAGGCAATTTCACCTGTAATGTCACAAAAGATTTTCATTGGACCCGATGCACTAGGTATTACACCTAGATCGGATATGAACTCCTTCATCTAGACTCCTTCATTTGATGCTTCCATAGCAGCTATGTACTCCCCTTCACACGTAGATCCCGCCACGACGCTCTGCTTGGAACTGCACCAACTGATAGCTCCACCATTCAATATAAATATGAATCCGGATTGAGACTTAGATCCATCCGGATCAGTGTCAAAGCTTGCATCGACGTAACCATTTACGACAAGCTCTTTCTCACCTCCATAAATGAGAAACATATCCTTAGTCCTTTTCAGGTTTTTCAGGATGTTCTTGATCGCTGTCCAGTGCTCCACTGCTTGATTACTTTGGTACCTCCCTGCTATACTTATAGCAAGGCACACATCAGGTCTGGTACATAGCATAGCATACATGACAAAACCTATGGCTGAGGCATAGGGAATGACTTTCATTGTCTCTCTGTCTTCTGAAGTGGTCGGGCATTGAGTCTGACTCAACTTCACACCTTGTAACACAGGCAAGAACCCTTCCTTTGACTAATCCATTTTGAACTTCTTCAAAACTTTATCAAGGTATGTGCTTTGTGAAAGTCCAATTAAGCGTCTTGATCTATCTCTATAGATCTTGATGCCTAATATGTAAGCAGCTTCACAGAGGTCTTTCATTGAAAAATTCTTATTCAAGTATCCTTTTATGCTATCCAGAAATTCTGTATGATTTCCAATCAACAATATGTCATCCACATATAATATTAGAAATGCTACAGAGCTCCCACTCACTTTCTTGCAAATGCAGGCTTCTCCAAAAGTTTGTATAAAACCATATGCTTCGATTACACTATCAAAGGGTATATTCCAACTCCGAGAGGCTTGCACTAGTCCATAAATGGATCGCTGGAGCTTGCACACTTTGTTAGAACCCTTTGGACCGACAAAACCTTCTGGTCGCATCATATACGACTCTTCTTTAAGAAATAGATTAAGGAATGCAGTTTTGACATCCATTTCCCGAATTTCATAATCATAAAATGTTGCAATTGCTAACATGATTCGGACAGACTTAAGCATCGCTATGGGTGAGAAGGTCTCATCATAGTCAACTCCTTGAACTTGTCAAAAACCTTTCGCAACAAGTCGAGCTTTGTAGACAGTAACATTACCGTCAGCGTCAGTCTTCTTCTTGAAGATCCATTTATTTTTCTATGGCTCGCTGATCATCGGTCAAGTCCACCAAAGTCCACACTTTGTTATCATACATAGATCCCATCTCAGATTTCATGGCCTCAAGCCATTTCACGGAATCTGGGCTCATCATCGCTTCTTCATAGTTCGCAGGTTCATCATGGTCTAGTAACATGACTTCCAGAATAGGATTACCGTACCACTTTGGTGCGGATCATACTCTGGATGACCTATGAGGTTTGCTAGTAACTTGATCTGAAGTTTCATTATCATCGTCATTAGCTTCCTCCCTAATTGGTGTAGGAATCACTGGAACTAATTTCTGTTTTGAACTACTTTCCAATTCGGGAGAAGGTACAATTACCTCATCAAGTTCTACTTTCCTCCCACTCACTTCTTTCGAGAGAAACTCCTTCTCTAGAAAGAATCCATTCTTAGCAACGAATATCTTGCCTTCAGATCTATGATAGAAGGTGTACCCACCAGTTTCCTTTGGGTATCCTATGGAGACGCACTTCTCCGATTTGGGTTCGAGCTTATTAGGTTGAACCTTTTTCACATAAGCATCGCAGCCCCAAACTTTAAGAAACGAAAACTTGGGTTTCTTGCCAAACCATAGTTCATATGGTGTCGTATCAACGGATTTTGATGGTGCCCTATTTAACGTGAATGCAGCCGTCTCTAAAGCATAACCCCAAAACGATAGCAGTAAATCAGTAAGAGACATCATAGATTGCACCATATCTAATAAAGTACGGTTACGACGTTCGAACACACCATTACGCTGTGGTGTTCCAGGTGGCGTGAGTTGCGAAACTATCCCACGTTGCTTCAAATGAACACCAAACTCGTAACTCAAATATTCGCCTGCACGATCAGATCGTAGAAACTTTATTTTCTTGCTACGATGATTTTTCACTTCACTCTAAAATTCTTTGAACTTTTCAAACGTTTCAGACTTATGTTTCATTAAGTAGATATACCCATATCTGCTCAAATCATCTGTCGAGGTCAGAAAATAATGATACCCGCCATGAGCCTCAACACTCATTGGTCCGCATACATCGGTATGTATTATTTCCAATAAGTCAGCAGGTCTTTCCATTGTTCCGGAGAGCGGAGTTTTAGTCATCTTTCCCATGAGGCATGGTTCGCAAGCACCAAGTGATTCATAATCAAGTGTTTCCAAAAGCCCATATTTATGGAGTTTCTTCATGCGTTTTACACCAATGTGACCTAAATGGCAGTGCCACAAATAACTTGCACTATCATTACCAACTTTGCATCTTTTGGCTTCAATATTATGAACATGTGTATCACCACGATCGAAATTCAACAAAAATAGACGACTCAACAAGGGTGCATGACCATAAAAGATATCACTCATATAAATAGAACAACAATTATTCTCTGATTTAAATGAATATCCATCTCGCATCAAACAAGATCCAGATATAATGTTCATGCTCAACACTGGCACCAAATAACAATTATTCAGGTATAAAACTAATCCCGAAGGTAGATGTAGAGGTAGCGAGCCGACAGCGATCACATCGACCTTGGAACCATTTCCGACGCGCGTCATCACCTTGTCCTTAGCCAATCTTTGTTTAATCTGTAGCCCCTGTTTCGAGTTGCAAATATGAGCAACAGAACCAATATCAAATACCTAGGTGCTACTACGAGCATTAGTAAGTTACACATCAATAACATGTATATCAAATATACCTTTCACTTTGTCATCCTTCTTATCTGCCAAGTACTTGGGGCAGTTCCGCTTCCAGTGACCAGTCCCTTTACAGTAGAAGCACTCAGTTTCAGGCTTAGGTCCAGACTTGGGCTTCTTCCCGGGAGTAGAAACTTGCTTGTTATTCTTCTTGAAGTTCCCCTTCTTCCCTTTGCCCTTTTTCTTGAAACTAGTGGTCTTGTTAGCCATCAACACTTGATGCTCCTTCTTGATTTCTACCTTCGCAGCTTTTAGCATTGCGAAGAGCTCGGGAATCATTTTCGCCATCCCTTGCATAATATAGTTCATCATGAAGCCTTTATAGCTTGGCGGTAGTGATTGAAGAACTCTGTCAATGACACTGTCATCAGGAACACTAACTCCCAGCTGAGTCAAGTGGTTATGGTACCCAGACATTCTGAGTATGTGTTCACTGACAGAACTATTCTCCTCCATTTGCAGCTATAGAACTTGTTGGAGACTTCATATCTCTCAACTCGGGCATTTTATTGAAATATTAACTTCAACTCTTGGAACATATTATATGCTCCATGACGTTCAAAACATATCTGAAGTCCCGATTCTAAGCCGTAAAGCATAGCACACTGAACTATCGAGTAGTCATCAGCTTTTCTCTGCCAGATGTTCATAACGTCTGTAGTTGCTCCTGCAGCAGGCCTTGCACCTAGCGGTGCCTCCAGGACATAATTCTTCTGTGTAGCAATGAGGATAATCTTAAAGTTACGGACCCAGTCCGTGTAATTGCTACCATCATCTTTCAACTTAGCTTTCTCTAGGAATGCATTAAAATTCAAGGGAACGGTAGCACGAGCCATTGATCTACAACAACATAGACATGCAAATACTATCAGGACAAAGTTCATGTAACATCCCAATTTTCAATTTGGATGTATAGATCATTCATATGCATCCATGATTTATGCATTTTTCCTTCATCTTTTTATTTGAATATTGAGCCAAGAAAATTTAAGCAACTCAAGGACCAATTGAGAGAGTTGGAAGTTTTCCAAAAAGACGCATGTTTTATTTTCCAAAGTGGGGTTTGGATCATTGATTTTCTTCAATTTTCAATTCCAATATTTTAAAATAAATCAAAATAAAGAGAGGAGATAAAAGGACTTCTTCAAAAACAGAAAAGAAATATTGGAAATTGAATTTTGAATCAAAATATTTATTTGGTTTTATTTGCAAAAATATTTATTTTAAGCAAGTTTTATTAGCACTAAAAAAGTTTTTTTAAAATAGGCATTTAAGTCTAGAAAAATGTTCACAAGGTCAATAATAAGGTCCTAAGTATATGTGAATTTATCTATTGTTTTTTTAGATATATATTTATTATGGTTTTCGTATTTCTTATTCTGGAAAATATTTTATTAAAAAAATCTTTTCCCGCCGAACTGGGACGGCCCAGCTCACCAACCAGCCCAGCGCCGCTTGCCTCCGACTCCGGGCGGAGTCCCGCCTATCGTGGAATTAACACGTCAGATGTCCTAGCAGAAGGACTTAGTCGTGGAGCCATCGCAACGAGATTAGCTTAAAGGGGTTAAACCGGACAAGGGACACGAGAGTTTTATACTATTTTGGCCCCTTACGATGAAGGTAAAAGCCTATGTCTAGTTGTGATGGAATTATTGGGGTTTCGATGACCAGGGAGCGAATACGCTTTGCCTGAGTCTCGAGTTGTTGTTTCTTGTCCCTGAACCGCCACCGGGTCGTCCCTTTATATGCACTGGTTGATGCCTGACCGGTTTACAGAGTTCCGAGGCCAGCTCATACAAGTGTCCGGCTCGGTCTCTTCCTTTCCCTAACTTACAATATAAGTTATACGACTTATGGCGGTTTACAACTATGGGCCCTAATCCGCCTTTGGGCTCTGGGCCTCTAAGTTTTAATAGTAGAGCGCCATCTTCTTTGTATTCATGGGCTTCAATACGGATGAGCATGAACCGGCCCCTCCTGGGCGGTTTACACTCAGTATTTATATCCTCCACATTAGGCCCCAGATTGATTTGAACCTGTTCATGTCAATCTTCAATACTTAGAAAAATTCCCTGAACATCTTCTTACGATCCTCGTAAACCGCCATGATATCTTATCCCTGTAAACTTTGGTAAACCACCATGACGCCATCTTTTGAAATTGCAGTAAATCGTCATGATGTCATCTCTGTATAAAAAGGTTATAAAGATTCCCTTCATTAATTAACTTCCCAAGATCGAGGCGACAGTTGCGCCCCATTTTACCGCTTCAGCTCCTTGATCCTCGCGCTTGCCTACTTTATCCACTCGCCTTATAAATAGGCTCACGGGTCCTTCCCTTTTCTCCTTCCGCACTTCTTCTTCTTCCTGTCAACGCCCAAGCCCCACAGCTCCGCCGCCGCTGTCGACCTTCAAGAACTGCATCGTCCCTGGCCGCTGCATCAACCTGAACGCACCAGAGATCTGCGGTTCTCCTCCGCTACTCCTGCGACTCTGGTGAGCCTTCTTCCCTCAACCCTAGATCTGCCTTAGGATTTCAGTGCTCGTTCATGTTCATCAGTTTTCATCCATGCTCATCGCGTTGCCTTTATTATCTCATTGAATCTAGATCAACTTGACCTTTTCCTTCTGCGGCCGAAGCTTTTAGTTTATTTCGCCTCTGCATAATATCTTTAGGATCATGAACAAATCTCATCTGGACCCTTTCTGTTCCGCCATCGCCATTTTAGGGCTTTAATACTTTTTCTTTTCCTGAACTATGTTAGATCCAAAATAACAACCCTTAGCTAATTGTGAAACCTGTTTATATAGAACTTAGTAAATTTCAGATCTGTTGCCCTTCGTGCCACTATAGGCGGTTTAACCTGTAAAAATGACAATCCGACAGGTACCATTAGCCCTCTCATAAACTGCCATCTGTCTTTGAACATCTATCTCCGGTTTAATGTATACACACGCTTTGATTAAATCCTCCGGTTTGATACTAATTTGTGCATATCAATCTTGAATCGTGAACAGCGTTTGCACTTCCTTTACAGTTTGTCCCCCAAAATGGCCAAGCAATTCTCCTCTTGCAACTGGGTTCCTTCCCGGATCACAGAACTCAACTCAATGGATATGTTCTAACTGGCGCTTTGGCAAAGAAGGAAGTCATTCAATGGAGAGTCCCTGGTGCCGAAAACCCTCCTGAACCTCAAGATGGAGAAGTGGTGGTGTTTATGCAGCATTTGTACCGAGGGTTTAGCCCTCCCGGATTAAAAAATTTCCGGGATGTACTTGCCAACTTCCAACTCCATCCTCAAGACATTGGACCGAACTCTGTGTCCAATATCTGCAATTTCCAAGTGTTCTGTGAAGTTTACCTTCAAGAAGAACCAACTGTTGAACTCTTCAGGGACTTCTTTCACTTGAACCGCCGCACTGAATTTTCTGACGGCCCCAATACTGAACTTGGCGGAGTGTTGATTCAGAAAAGGAAAGAAGTCGATTTTCCTCATGCCAAACATCACAGCCACCCCAAAGATTGGAATCAAACATGGTTCTATTGCCAGAACACCGCCCCTGCTGATGAAAACCCTCTGCCGGGTTACCGTGCTCACCGGCTCAGCAATGGACATCCACTGCCTCAGCGGCTCACTTCTAAAGAATGACAAACATATGCACCTCAACTTGCTAAGCTCCAGGCTCTTCTGGCAAAAGGCTTAACAGGCATTGATCTCGTCCGTTGCTGGGTATCATGGGGTATCCTGCCGTTAAGCCGCCGCACCAGGTTGATGCAGTCTACCGGGGATGTCAAGGACCCTCAACGGCACCATGAAATATAGATGACTGATGATGAAATCACTGAGTCTGTAAAGAAGATGCTAGATGAACCGATTGCTGAGTGCAGCAAGACTGGGCTGCGTCCCTTTTATGCCACCAACAAACCGCCAGCGGTAAGAATTTTATCCTTCTGCTTTTTAATCCATCTCCACTCTAACATTTTATCTGATAACCTTTTGTTTATTCTTACAGGCCAAAGATCCTTTCTGGAAGAGGAAAACTCAAGATAAACCGGCAAAAGCACAAGACAAACCGGCAAGGGCTCCTCGTGGCAAGAGCAAAGCCACAAAGAAGCTAGCCAAGAAGAAACCGTCGAGTCCTCTGATCCGCCCGAAGATGTTGATGATTCGGAACAAGAGGTAGAACTTGACTCCCTTGGTTCATTTTTCATACATCCTATTGACCACGACCATTACCAGGATGATGCGGAAGCTAGCCGTGCTGACCATGTAGAGGTAATCTCCCTTTCCTCCAATTCCGATCTTGTGCCAGTAAGAAAAATTTGTCGTGCAGTCCGGAAAGTGAAGCGTTCACATCCTTTCACTCATTTGGATCCACAGCATCGTGAAGCTCGTCGCACAACCCGACATAGTGGCCAGCAAGTCACTTCCTCCAGTTTACCAGACACTCCAATCCGGAAGCATCGTGCAGAGGTCTCTTGTAATTCTAACAAGTCTTATCCCTTGGCGGGTTACTTCCGATATCCTCTTAATCCGTCTGACTCAAATTATCAGGTAACTTCCAATTCATCCTCTGGCGATTCATCAACCACGCAAATGCCTCCCCTCAAGACCATCCCTGGGTAAGTACAATAATCTTAGCTTTGCCTTCTTGCGCCGGTTTACCATATTAACCTCTGTGTGCCATTTTGTAGCGCCAAAGCCCGACTCAGTAAGAAAGCAAAGACCAATGCCCCCACTGATGAGATTGAACCGGATAGGACCTCAGAAGGTGCTGGCGGAGATGTTGATATTGCCATGGATGATCCTATGCCACAAGGTCAGGCCACTGATGCTGATCCGCCAGAAGTTAACCCGGCGAGCCCTCATATCAATCCACCAAGCCCGCAAGCCAACCCTCCAAGTCCGACTATTGATCCGCCGAGCCCTGCTAAAGCCTTAGTTAAACCGGCGAGCCCAAATGCAGCAGCTGATGATGTTGTGATTACTGGGTTTGGCCATACTTCTCCTGGTAATCCTGTCGCTTTGTCAAAGCACAGTGCCAAAGTGGAATCTGCTGCTGAAGAGAAGGGCAAATGGAAAACTAATCTGTCAAGTTATGCTCATCTCCTCGCTCAAGAACTTCACTCTGGATACCTAAACCGCCTATATACAAGTCGTGACTATGAGGCCGGTTTGGTTAACTTGATGAAGGAGTGTTATGAGGTAACTTCCAAACACTTCATAAATTTTCTTTGCACTGTATATCAACTCCATTGTAGCCCCCAAGGGCCGGTTTATCTCTTCAAGATGAACCGGGACTTTAAATAAAAAGACTTTCAACTGTATAGCCCCCAAGGGCCGGTTTACCTGTTTAAGATGAACCGGGACTTCTGTTCCAAACTTGTCCTTGTTGAACTCCTTCACTTTTGATTTTTCTGATCAATTATGCATTAGCCCCCAAGTGCCAAGATTAATACTTGTATTGAGCCTTGGGACTTTGAATGATAGTCAAAATAAAAAGCAATCCGCATTAGCCCCCAAGTGCCAAGTGTATAACTTGTTATGTGCTTGGGACTTTGAGAAAAAATCTTAACATCTTCATCATCTGTCTGTTGCAGGCTGACTTGATCAACAAAGATTCCCAGATTGCTGATCTTCAGGAGAACATCAAGTCCCAGCAAGCAGAAACCTCCAAGACCAAAGATGAACTGAAAGGCGCTTTGACTGCCATGGAGCAATTGAAGGATGGTTTCAAAAATGAGCGGGCGGATTGGGAAACAGAGAAGGCTGCTCTTTTAAAGCGGGCTGAAGATGCTGAAGCAGCTCTAAAACTGGTGGCAGAGGATCTAACTGGGCTAAAGCATCGAGTCAATGCTATGACTTCAGCAATTTTTGGTAAGTATTCTTTGGAAGCACCTTCCATAAACATTTTTAGAGTTGCCGGTTTAACAACAAATTCTTAAACCGTTTGCAGGTAGTCATGTTGCTCATCTGGGCTCGGATATGCGAATGAAGTTGAAAGCAGCCTACACGTTGATAGAGCAACTGTATACTCGTGCTCAATGAGTCATTTGTGCACTCTCCTTCAACAAACCGGCACCAACCTTGATCAAAGATACATTGACCAAGTTATCTATGACCTCGGCCCAGATGGAAGAGGTAAAGCGATTTGCTGCGAGGGCTGGCGCTTTAACCGCACTGACTCGGGCCAAAGCTTGGATTGCTGATCTTGATCCGGCAGATATCGCAAAGGGCTATCCTGGCCAACAAGAAGACGGATCAGACTTTGACAATGAAGCCCTCAAAGCCTTGACAAAAGAGATGCGCCCACTGGCAAGCCAATTGGCTGAAGAGGTTGACTTGTCTGTCTATCGGTCCAGCTATGACGCAGACAACAAGCGGGTTGATGCAGCAGTGAAAGAAGCACAAAATCTTATCCCTCCAATCCGTAAGCACACCTATGCCCCTGACGTTGAACCATCCAACCTTATAAGCAATGAAGTTGTCTTTCAAGCCTTAACCAGGATTGATTGGACCACCCTTGACTTCCAGCCACTGGGTGAGGAGGAAGAAGTTTAACCGGCGCGAGATGATCCTTCAAGTTCACGTCAGCCTGGTGATGAATTATAAGCCGGCAGCCGGTTTGATTTTCACATATAGCGGTGTGGGCAACAAACAATTATTCTTTTGGGCATCAAAGCGCATTGTAATAGGCTAGTTGAAATACTTTGTCCTTCTGCCATCGTGCACTGCTACCTGATAGTGTAATCCGGCATGATTGTTGCTATGCTTGCTTTATTTTGCCTTGGTATTTCGTATAAAATCCTGCTTTCTGCATTTGAAACACTTAAACATGTCCTGGCGGTTTACCGCCGAACGGGTTATGATACCCAATACAGAACCAGAATTTTCATAACCAAGGTTATAAAGTAATGAAATATGAAATATATCATACCTGTGATATTAAATCACTTTTGTTGTTTTACCAACTTGTGTAGTAAGGGTGATAACCCAAACCTTGAATGTTTGAAAACGCCCACCACATTGTGCTGGTGCGTAATAAGCCACGCCGGGCTATGATACACATCGGATGATCATCCTGGCGACTTATAGTCAATGCCAGACCGGATTAAGAGATGTCGATTCATAATTGGTTATGTGCTAACAGCTGATAACTGTAAGAGATGCCGGGTTAAGAAACACCGGGTTGATGTAATGACATATAATCTGGCCGGGTCAATAGACGCTGGTTTAACTTAGAACCTTATCAAAAGAGATGAAACTTGCCAAAACAAAATCAAATAAAACTTGTACTCGAGGCTTTTCAAGGGCTGCCAGGCCCAAATTCGAGGATTTTCGTGGGCTGCCAGGCCGCTGAGTTAAACCATTTGACAAAGCCTTTTAAGATGGGCCTCCAACTAACCAATCGTTGTTTTAACTTTGACAAGTTCAGGGTCTGTATAAGAGTAACTTGTCAAACGCTCGGCGGGTCATGCCAGGATTACCTGGATAGGAGTGGCTTACTTGATGAAGGCAGGTTAACCCGGGGTTTTAGGTGAATACACCAGGCTGCCAAGCCATGGGTCGATACCCAGTTACAATGGTCCTTTCAAACTCTTTGTTGCTTTGCACAAAGAGCCCCCAAGTAACTTTGTGCGGTGCTCAATGGGTGCCTATGTTTGAGTTGTGCTTTTAGCGACAATACAATCTTTGGCCCCTTGGGTGTGAAGCTCCCAAGCTTTATTGTGGCATGATAGCCGGTTTAATGGATAAACAGGACGTCACTTTCTAAGCAGAAGCCCCCTTGTAACCAAAAAATATTGGAGGAAACAGCAGAGGCCCTGCTTGTAGCAAGGATACCTGTTTATTATATTGATCATAATATATACATTGTCAAAATATGTACATAATAAGAGCCTATGGCTCAGGTGTAGTAAGGTCATAGAAGAGCGATATTCCACGGCCGACGGGTCTCCTCCTCTGATTTGCTTGAGTCTTTGTGCTCGCGAACGTCGATGAGGTAGTATGATCCGTTGTGCAGATTCTTGCTGACCAAAAGGGCCCTTCCCAAGCTGGGGATAACTTGTGCATATCGGTCTGATCCTGGATGAGCCGGAGCACTAAGTCACCTTCTTAAAAGGTTCTTGTTTTAACCCGGCGTCTATGATAACGCCGCAAGTCTTGCTGATAAACTGCCGAATGAGCCAATGCCATGTCCCGTTTTTCATCTAACAGGTCCAGTGCTTCTTGACGTGCTTGCTCGTTGTCCACTTCAACATAATTGGCAACCCGGGGCGAGTCTTGACGAATATCACTTGGGAGTACCGCCTCTGCCCCGTAAACCATGAAGAAAGGTGTATAACCTGTAGATCAGTTTGGGGTGGTGTTTATGCTCCATAACACAGATGGTAGCTCCTCCACCCAACAACCCGGCGTCCTCTTCAAAGGAACCATAAGTCAGGGCTTGATACCCTTCAAGATTTCCTGATTTTCTCTCTCAGCTTGACCATTAGATTGGGGGTGAGCCACAGATGACATGTCAAGCCGGATGTGCTCTCGTTGACAAAAGTCCTCCATCTCGCCTTTGGAGAGGTTCGTGCCATTATCTGTGATAATGTTGTGTGGAAAACCGAAATGGAAGATCACCTTTTTAATGAATTGAACCATTGTGGCTGCATCACACTTGCTTACTGGCTCCGCTTCAACCCATTTAGCAAACTTGTCAACCGCCACCAATAGGTGGGTCTTCTTATCTTTGGATCGCTTGAAAGGACCTACCATGTCAAGCCCCCAAGTAGCAAACGGCCAGGTGATGGGAATCATCTGTAGCTCCTGAGCTAGAACATGAGCTCGTCGTGAGAATTTCTGACAACCGTCACACCGCCGTACCAAGTCCTCAGCATCCACATGAGCCATCAGCCAATAGAAACCATGACGAAAGGCTTTAGCAACCAAGGATTTTGAACCGGCGTGATGACCACAGTCTCCTTCATGGATCTCTCATAGAATCTCATGGCCTTCTTCAGGAGAAACACGGCGTTGGAACGCACCAGAGATACGGCAATGGTGTAACTCGCCGTTGTGAACAACCATGGAATTGGATCGACGGACTATCTGTTTGGCCAAAATTGCATCCTCTGGCAACTTGCCTCGGTTCATATACGCCAAGTTGGAACCGTCCAATCCAGAATAATGTGTAAAGCGGCCACCAACTGTGCCTCTGGATCAGGAATAGCGAGGTCCTCCTCTGTAGGCAACTGAACTGACGGGTTGTGCAATACATCCAGAAAGGTATTGGGTGGCACAGGTTTACGCTGAGACCCCAGCCGGCTTAAAGCATCAGCTGCCTCATTTTTCCGTCGATCAATGTGCTCCACTTGATAACCCTTGAAGTGACCAGCAACAATATCCACCTCTCATCGGTAAGCCGCCATGAGTGGATCCTTGGAATCCCAAGTACCTGAAACTTGCTGGGCTACCAGATCCAAGTCTCCAAAGCATCGTACTCGGCTTAAGTTCATTTCCTTAGCCACTCAAAGACCATGGAGTAAGGCTTCATACTCAGCTGCATTGTTAGTACAAGGGAACATTAAACGAAGAACATAATGAATTTTATCACCTCGAGGGGAAGTAAGGACAACTCCAGCCCCCGAGCCCTCCAATTGCCTGGACCCATCAAAGTGAATAGTCCAGTATGTACTGTCCGGTTTGTCCTCCTGTATCTACAACTCTGTCAATCATTGATGAAATCCACAAGGGCTTGGGATTTGATAGCTGTTCGAGGCATGTACTTCAAACCGTGTGGTACAAGCTCAATAGCCCACTTAGCAACCCGGCCAGTTGCCTCCCTGTTCTGGATAATATCCCCCAAAGGAGCAGAACTGACCACTGTGATGGGATGACCTTGAAAGTACTGCTTAAGCTTTCGACTTTCCATGAAAACCCCATACACCAGCTTCAGCCAATGCGGATATCTTTGCTTTGACTCAATGAGCACTTCGCTGATATAATAAACCGGCCTTTGAACCGGGTATTCCTTGCCAGCATCCTTGCGCTCCACCACAATAGCTACACTGACAGCCCGGGCATTAGCAGCCACATATAACAAAAGTGGCTCCTTATCAACTGGAGCAGCAAGAACCGGCGGTTCAGCCAACTGCTTCTTCAAGTCCTCAAATGTCGCATCAGCAGCATCGCTCCAGACAAAATTGTCTGTCTTCTTCAACATCTGATGATAAACCAGTTCAAAGCCGCGATACGACCCGCCAAACACATCATTGATACATGAAAGTTTAGCCAGGGATGTGATAGCCTTAATCTTTTCTGGATTAGCCTCAATGCCCCGGTTAGACACCAGAAAACCCAAGAGTTTGCCAGCCGGTACACCAAAGACACACTTAGCCGGATTGAGCATCATTTTATAAACTCTCAGATTATCAAAGGTTTCTTGCAAATCAATTATGAGTGTCTCTGCTTTCCTGGACTTCACCACAATATCATCCACATAAGCATGAACATTGCGGCCAATTTGAGTATGAAGACAATTCTGCACATAGCGTTGATAAGTTGCCTGGGCACTCTTGAGCCCAAAGGGCATAGACACATAACAGAAGGCTCCAAAGGGAGTGATGAAAGTTGTCTTCTCCTGGTCCTTAACTGCCATCTTGATCTGATGATAACCAGAATAAGCATCCAAGAGACTCAAACGCTCACAACCCGCCATAGCATCAATGATTTGATCAATACGAGGGAGGGCAAAGGGATCCGCTGGGCAAGCTTTGTTCAAATCCATGTAGTCCACACACATCCGCCAAGTGCCGTTTTTCTTAAGTACCAGCACTGGATTAGCCAACCACTCTGGGTGAAACACTTCCACAATAAACCCTGCTGCCAACAGCCGGGCTACCTCTTCACCAATGGCCTTGAGCCTCTCTTCATTAAAACGGCGAAGAAACTGTTTGACCGGTTTGAACTTTGGATCGATATTAAGAGTGTGCTCAACGAGTTCCCTCGGTACACCTGGCATGTCAGAAGGTTTCCATGCAAAGATGTCCAGGTTCTCACGGATGAACTCGATGAGCACGCTTTCCTATTTCGGATCCAAGTTAATGCTGATGCTAAACTGCTTGGATGAATCACCAGGAACAAAATCAACCAACTTAGTCTCATCAGCCGATTTAAACTTCAAAGCCGGATCATGCTCTGTCGTTGGCTTCTTTAGAGAAGTCATATCTGCCGGATCAATATTGTCCTTATAAAACTTCAACTCCTCCGTTGCACAAACCGATTCAGCATATGCCGCATCACCTTCCTCGCACTCCAGCGCAATCTTACGGCTACCATGAACCGTGATGGTCCCCCTATGACCCGGCATCTTGAGCTGCAAATAAACATAACACGGCCTTGCCATGAATTTAGCATAAACCGGTCGTCCAAACAAGGCATGGTACGGACTTCTGATTTTGACCACTTCAAAGGTCACCGTCTCAGATCTTGAATCATGTTCATCTCCAAAAACCACCTCCAGAGCTATCTTACCAACTGGGTAAGCCGATTTACCAGGCACCATACCGTGAAAAATGGTGTTTGACGGTCTAAGATTCTTATCTGTCAACCCCATACGCCGGAAGGTTTCATAATACAAGATATTGATACTGCTCCCTCCGTCCATGAGCACCTTGGTGAACTTATAACCTCTAACCTGTGGTGCAACCACCAAAGCTAGGTGGCCCGGATTGTCAACCCAGGGCGGATGATCCTCCCGACTCCAGACAATAGGCGGCTCAGACCATCATAGATAACGGGGCACTGCCGGTTCAACAGAGTTTACTACCCTTTTATGGAACTTCTGATCGCGCTTGCACAAACTAGTAGTGAAGACATGATACTGCCCACCGTTTAACTGTTTTGGGTTGCTTTGATAACCCGACTGCTGCTGATTCCCCTGATTACTCTGCTGATTATGACCACCTTGGTTGTTCTGATTGCCCTAATTATTCTGAAATCCTGAGTTTGAATCGCCACCACCGTAACCCGGCCCGTGAAATCCTGGACCGGAACCACCGGATGGACCTTGATCATACCGAAAGAGATCAGAGTTTTTGAATTCCCTCATGATGTGACAATCCTTCCAGAGGTGCATGGCTGGAACCTCCTTTGTCACGTGCTTTGGGCAGGGTTGGTTTAATAAACGTTCCAGATTCATGCCCCCACCGCGCTAGGGCGGTTTACCCTTACGGCGCTGCATATTGCCCTGTATATTGGTGTTAGCCACAAAATCTGAATTGTCTGCTTTACGCTTACCATTGTTCCCGTGGCTCGCCTGGTTATGCTGTCCTTTTGTACCGGCATTCTTATTTCCCTTCTCCTGCTTTTCCTCATCAGAATTGGGGTCCTTGGTATTATCAGAATCAGCATACTTAACTAGAGCCGCCATGAGCGTTCCCATATCATTGCAGTGACGCTTGAGCCATCCCAACTTCATTTTTAATGACTTAAACCGGTAATTACCTTCCAAGGTCACAATTGTCGTGTCAGGATTGATGCGGCCTGACGAGTGCAAAATTTCTGAAACTTGGTGCACCCAAGGAGTTGTTGATTCATTCTCTCCTTGGACACAAGCCGCCAGATCTACAATGGACATAGGTTGCTTGCATGTATCCTTGAAGTTTGCTATAAACTTGGCCTTCAACTCATCCCATGAACTGATCGAGTTAACAGGCAGGCTCTTCATCCAGGTGTGAGCCGTTCCTTCTAACATCATGGTGAATTATTTTGCACATGCCGCTTCATCCACATCTAGCATCTCCATTGCCATCTCATAACTTTCAACCCACGCCTCAGGGGGTTGATCAGCGGTATAATTAGGCACTTTACGCGGACCCTTGAAATCCTTGGGTAGCCGTACATTACGCAGAGCCGGGGTGAGGCACGGTACTCCCCAAGAGCTAAAGGCCAAACCATGTTCAACTGATGCCGCTGGCTGAACCGGAGCGGGTTGATTCTGGTACTCCGTTGCCAACTGTGCTGCTAACTCTGCTTCGCGTTGTGCTCTGCCGTTGTTCACCACATCCTGAGCATTCAAACCGCCGTGCACCGGATTAGGCCCGCGAGGGGCATCACGATGCTGCGCACTACTTGACACGGACGGTTCGTCCATGTGCATGCTATAACTCTTGCTCGAACGGGGGGTTGAATGTATTCTGTCTCGGCTGTAGGAATAAGCGTGCTGCTGTACAATAGTGGTTTGAAGAAGATCCCTGGCCTGTCGTGTCTCAACCGCCGCTAGTGAGTCACCCTCCATCGGAATATCTACCAAACGCGACGCTACAGCAATCATATTATCCAAAGGGCTAGAGAAGTGACCTGGTGGCGTTGTTACATATTGTGGCGGGTTGTCCGTCCGTCGAGGCGGGTCCATCACCCGTGGCTGATCGGGCGCCGCCTCAGGTGCCTCGGTCCGGTTTACAGCTGCCGGATTACTGGGCATGGCTCCTGGCGTGTTGAAGAGATTCATACCCTCGTAAACCTGCGGCAGACGAGACCAGTACTTCCTTCTCATTACTTCGTTTGACGCGTTCCGATCCAACATAAGCCAGTAATTCTGCGCCTGGATCTATTGTGGTTGGGCATCTAAAGCGGCCCGCTCTTCAGCCATCCTGGCCTCCTCAGCCACAAAGTCTGCCTTGGCCTGAGTTATCTGATCCTTTAGCTTTGTAACATCCACATTGTGCTGAACTTGGGTCTCCGAGGTGACTGCTGTGGTCAACAATGCCGTCAAGGCGTCCAGCAAACCGGCAAGAACTTGAGCCGGCCGGCGTGTCGGGCCTCCTGCCGCGGCTGCCGATCCGGAGATCATCGCTGATGTAGATGAAGATTGTACGGTGGGTTGCGTACCGGCCATGAAGATTGCAACCCGGTTTGGCGGTTCAAAGGGGCCGGGAATACTGTCGCCATCGGAATATCCCCCAATACGGCCATCTTGCAATTGGTATAGTGATTCGGTTTCACTAGTGGATGATTCGCCATCTGAGGAGATGGTCGTCTCACCGTCGGACACCGGTTCAGATTCCGCACCATGGATGAACCCTATGAACACACGCTTCATGGCAGGCTCAACCTGGGCAGGACTTGCACGCTGAGCCGTTTCAACGAGGTCGGTGGAGATGTTCGGCTCAGGGCCCGGTTCGCCGATCTTGCCGATGAAAACATGAATTCCGCCAAAGGGGGCCTAGTACCCCTACTCGATTGAGCCGGCCTTGGGGCCCCAACCTGCGTCGTTGATGTAGAGCTTGCCGCAACGACTCTTGGCCATCTGGCCAACCGCATACCCTTTGAGTCCTTCAAAGTTGCCCTTTAAGAACTCAAAACCATCGTGCGATAGCCCCACGGCGGGCGCCAACTATCGTGGAATTAACACGTTACATGTCCTAGCAGAAGGACTTAGTCGTGGAGCCATCACAACGAGATTAGCTTAAAGGGGTTAAACCGGACAAGGGACACGAGAGTTTTATACTAGTTCGGCCCCTTATGATGAAGGTAAAAGCCTACGTCTAGTTGTGATGGAATTATTGGGGTTTCGATGACCAGGGAGCGAATACGCTTTGCCTGAGTCTCGAGTTGTTGTTTCTTGTCCCTGAACCGCCGCTGGGTAGTCCCTTTATATACACTGGTTGACGCCCGGTCGGTTTACAAAGTTCTGAGGCCGGCTCATACAAGTGTCCGGCTTGGTCTCTTCCTTTCCCTAACTTACAATACAAGTTATACGACTTATGGCGGTTTACAACTATGGGCCCTAATCCGCCTTTGGGCTATGGGCCTCTAAGCTTTAATAGTAGAGCGCCATCTTCTTTGTCTTCATGGCTTCAATATGGATGAGCGTGAACCGGCCCCTCCTGGGCGGTTACACTCAGTAGTTATATCCTCAACACCCCCCGAGCACGACGCAGCTGTTGTGCTACCTCTGGACATCGTGGCTGAGTCGGTCTCTTTGCCGCCTCGCCTTTGCCCCTTCTCCAAGAAGCCGCCCCTCCCTCCTATATATAGCCTTGCCCCCGGCCGTCTCTCCTCCTCCCAAAGCAGCAGCGGCCGCTGCTGCATCTCAAGCCGCCGCAGCTCAGCTGCCCTGCCCCACGCTCCACCGCCGCCGACGCCGTTGTTGGTTTCGCCGCATCGAGCTGCACCTCCCCATGCCTCCGCCCGAAGCCGCCGACCACTGGAGACGTCGCCACGCTCGAAGCTGATTCCATCGCCGCCATTTTTCTCGCCGCTGACGACCGCCGCCGCCGCGGTAAACCCCGCCTCTCTCTCGTCCGTTCGATCTCGAATCGACGGTCCAGATTAGATCGTGTGTTTTTTTCGAACCGGTATCTGTTAGTCAGCGAACGTTTTCGTTTCTTAAGTTTCTATAGCAGACGTTTGTCCTTTAGTTTTCTGTCTCGTAGCCAAGGACCCAGTAGCAAACAATTTTCTTACACACCAGTCCCTGTTTTTCAAACTAGCACAATTTCTAAACCGTTTGTCCAAATTCAATGAAACCAATGCCAAATTCTTAATCATGATCCCCTCTATCTAGAGAACCAATCCAAAATATTTTTTCGAAAGTTTAAAATTTGAATTTGTACAGATCTAGTTTGAACTTTGTTTGGCTATAATTTGAGTTTCGTAACTCCGATTTGAGTGATTCTTTTTGCAAATCGAAGCTCATCACATGTACCTTCTGTTAAGATCAAAACCACAAAATTTTGCTACTGTTAAAATTTCATGTTGTACAGAAGTTTTATTTGGTTGTTTTTTGGAGTTTTCATAAGTCTTTCCTTTGGTCTCCCTTTTGATTCTTTGTTTGTGTGCTTATGTATGTTATTGTTTGCTTCATTAGATTATCCGGAGTGCAAAGCTTGCTACTATGAATCTCTAGGGTTTCCCGATCGTCAGCAAGGCAAGTTACACTTTGATCATACTCTTTTATACCCAGTTTTACAACGCATTAGTTTCACCCTCAAATATTGCATGAGTAGGATTGGGAACATGTGGTTTTGCTATGTAGTTCATGTGGTAGGAACCTATTAACTTTGATCACCCCAGGAATATATGTTATGCTCATAAATTGCTTAGCCATGCTCGTAGACGGGGATTGGTATATGAGATTCATGAAAGTTGCGAGAGTAATAATAACTAAGGGAAAATTAAGGTGGCAACTTTAATACACATCTAGGTGGATTGTTTGGGGCACCTGGAGAAACCAATGCTTGCCCAAGGGAATGCCGGAGTACCGGTGTGATTACCCTAGGTCCGCCACCCAGGCTCAAAGGGGTCATACGATATTTCATGCCTAGAAACTTCCATGTGTAGCCACAAGCCATTATGGGCTCTGGCATAGTTGAGTAAGTTGTGTGACCTCTTTCAGTGGTAGACTAGCAGATGTAGGGGAAAGAAGGTGTACCTGTCTACCTAGAGTAAAGAGTAAATACTTTAGAAAGGCTATGTCTCGATCTTCCGATCATGGAGGTGGTTGAGTCTTGTGGGGAAAAGTGCGCAAACCTCTGCAGAGTGTACAAACTAATCATGATTAGCCGTGTCCCCGGTTATCGCAACTTTGAGTATCTGGAAGTGAATTATTGGTTGATCTCATTACTCTATTTAATTAATGAATTTGGGATTATTATTTATACTTGGTAATTTTGGGGTTGAGTTGGAGGAACCTTCTCAATAATGGCATAAACTTAGTAGTAAATAAAACTTATTCCTTTGTTGTAGGGAACAACTAGCTTTATGCAAAAATTAAACTTAGAGCCTCCACCTGCCAAATATGCATATAGATATAGTCTTTTTCATTCATTGCTCTACAGTGTGACTTTGCCAGCATATTCCATGTGCTGACCTACACAGCTGCAACATCTCATGTTGCAGACATTTCCGATGAAGATTAAGGTGCGCTAGGTTGTTGTCATGCACTCAGTTTTGCCGTGGAGTTGATAGACTCATTTACCTTCGAAGCTTCAGCCATATTTATGTAAAAATACTCTTTATGACGACCTCGAAGTAATAAGTGTGTGATTGAACTCTGTTATAAATCCTCGAGTACTGTGTGTGTCACCATACCGATCCAGGGATGACACTTAAGCATAGAGACTTCGATCCATTGGGATCTGGTCGCTATAGTTCATGATAAATTAAAGTTCAATTAATCATATTACTTAAGAACTCCCACTTAGATAGACATCCCTCTAGTCATCTAAATGATCATGTGATCCAAATCAACTAAACCATTCCGATCATCACGTGAGATGGAGTAGTTTTCAATGGTGAACATCTCTATGTTGATCATATCTACTATATGATTCACGTTCGACATTTCAGTCTTAGTGTTCCGAGGCCATATCTGCATATGCTTGGCTCGTCAAGTTTAACCCAAATATTTTGCATGTGGAAAACTGGCTTGCACCCATTGTATGTGAACGTAGAGCTTATCACACCCGATCATCATGTGGTGTCTTGGCACGACGAACTGTAGCAATGGTGCATACTCAGGGAGAACACTTATACCTTGAAATTTAGTAAGGGATCATCTTATAATGCTACCACCGTACTAACCAAAATAAGATGCATAAAAGATAAACATCACATGTAATCAAAATATGTGGCATGATATGGCCATCATCATCATGTGCTCATGATCTCCATCACCGAAGCATCATCATGATCTCCATTATCACCGGCTTGACATCTTGATCTCCATTGCAACATCATTGTTGTCTTGCCAACTATTACTACTACGACTATCGCTACCGCTTAGTGATAAAGTAAAGCAATTACATGGCGACTGCATTTCAAACAATAAAGCGACAACCATATGGCTCCTGCCAGTTGTCGATAACTCTGTTACAAAACATGATCATCTCATACAACAATTTATATCACATCATGTCTTGACCATATCACATCACAACAAGCCCTGCAAAAACAAGTTAGACGTCCTCTACTTTGTTGTTGCAAGTTTTACGTGGCTGCTACGGGCTTCTAGCAAGAACTATTCTTACCTACGCATCAAAACCACAACAATTTTTCATCAAATGTGTTGTTTTAACCTTCAACAAGGATCGGCCGTAGTAAAACTCGATTCAACTAAAGTTGGAGAAACAGACACCCGCCAGCCACCCGTGTGCAAAGCACGTCGGTAGAACCAGTATCATGAACACGGTCATGTAATGTTGGTCTGGGCCGCTTCATCCAACAATACCACCGAATCAAAGTAAGACATGGGTGGTAAGCAGTATGACTATTATCACCCACAACTCTTTGTGTTCTACTCGTGCATATATCATCTACGCATAAACCTGCCTCTGATATCACTGTTGGGGAACGTAGTAATTCAAAAAAATTCCTACGATCACACAAGATCTCTCTAGGAGATGCATAGCAATGAGACGGGAGAGTGTGTCCACGTACCCTCGTAGATCGAAAGCGGAAGCATTTAGGAATGCAGTTGATGTAGTCAAACGTCTTCATGATCCAAGTACCGAACGTACGGCACCTCCGTGTTCAGCACACGTTCAGCACGATGACGTCCCTCGAGCTCTTGATCCAGTTGAGGAGGAGGGAGAGTTTTGTTAGCATGACAGTGTGGCGACGGTGATGATGAAGTTACCGGCGCAGGGCTTCACCTAAGCACCACGACGATATGACTGCGGTGTTAAACTGTGGAGGGTGCACTGCACATGGTTAAGAGATTGTCTGTTGTGCTTTGGGGTGCCCCCTGCCCCCGTATATAAAGGAGGGAGGGAGGAGGTGGCCTGCCTAGAGGGGCGCGCCAAAAGGGGAGTCCTACTCGGACTACCAGTCCTAGTAGGAGTCCCCCTTCCTTTTTGGAGTAGGAGAAGGTGGAAGGGAAAGAGAGAGGGAGAAGGAAAGGGGGGGTCGCGCCCCCTCCCCTAGTCCAATTCGGTTTGTCTAGGGGTGCGCGTGCCACCTCCTGGCTGCTGGCCTCCTCTTCCCACTAAGGCTCATGAAGGCCTGATACACTCCCGGGGGGGTCCGGTAACCTCCTAGTACTCCAAAAAATACCTGAATCACTTCGGAACCCATTCCAGTGTCCGAATATAACCTTCCAATATATCAATCTTCATGTCTCGACCATTTCAAGACTCCTCGTCATGTCCGTGATCTCATCCGGGACTCCAAAGAAACTTCAGTCATCAAATCACATTACTCATAATACAGACCATCATCAAATGTTAAGCGTGCCGACCCTACGGGTTCGAGAACTATGTAGACATAATCGAGACACATCTCCGATCAATAACCAATAGCGGAACCTAGATGCTCATATTGGCTCCTACATATTCTATGAAGATCTTCATCGGTCAAACCGAACAACAACATACGTTGTTCCCTTTGTCATCCGTATGTTACTTGCCCGAGATTCGATCGTCGGTATCATCATGCCTAGTTCAATCTCATTACTGGCAAGTCTCTTTACTCGTTTCGTAATGCTTCATCCCGCAACTAACTCATTAGTCACATTGCTTGTAAGGCTTATAGTAATGAGCATTACCCAGAGGGCCCAGAGATACCTCTCTGATACACGGAGTGACAAATCCTAATCTCGATCTATGCCAACCCAACAAACACCTTCGGAGACACCTGTAGAGCATCTTTATAATCACCCAGTTACATTGTGTTGTTTGATAGCACACAAGGTGTTCCTCCGATATTCGGGAGTTGCATAATCTCATAGTCAGAGGAACATGTATAAGTCAGGAAGAAAGCAGTAGCAATAAAACTGTAACGATCATAATGCTAAGCTAACGGATGGGTCTTGTCCATCACATCATTATCCTAATGATGTGATCCCATTCATCAAATTACAACACATGTCTATGGTTAGGAAACATAACCATCTTTGATTAACGAGCTAGTCAAGTAGAGGCATACTAGGGACACCATGTTGTGTCTATGTATTCACACATGTACTAAGTTTCCGGTTAATACAATTCTAGCATGAATAATAAACATTTATCATGATATAAGGAAATATAAATAACAACTTTACTATTGCCTTTAGGACATATTTCCTTCAAGGGTTTCTACCAGTAGCTATGTGTTTAATCTCTCTCTCTCTCTCGTGTTCTTGAGATGTCACGATCTTGATGTATCGCGGGCTTTGTTAGTATACTCGGATCATATGGTGTTTTCCCCTCTCTATCTTGTTGTGATGAATTGAGTTTTTCCCTTTGAGATTTCATTGTTATCGGATTGAATACTTTTATGGATTTGAGAACACTTGATATATGTCTTGCAATTGAATACTCATGGTGACAATGGGGTATCGTATAGATTCACTTGATATATGTTTTGGCACTCAACTTGCAAATTCCCGAGGTGACATTGGGGTAATCTATGCATAGGGGTTGATGCATGTTCTTGTCTTTGTTTCTCTGGTAGAAATCTTAGGGCACTCTTTGAAGTTCTTTGTGTTGGATTGAGTATAATGAATATGAATTTGCTTTGGTGTTATTTTAGTACGAACTCTAGGATAAATTGAACGGAAATAATAGCTTTGTGTTATTTTAGTGCGAACTCTTGAATAGATCGAACAGAAAGAATAGCTTTGATATGGTTTCATACCCCTATAAACAATTTATTCTTATGTTCTCCGCTAGATAGGAACTTTGGAGTGATTCTTCATCGCACTTTGAGGGATGGTTATATGATCCAATTATATTAGCACTATTGAGAGATTGCACTAGCGAAAGTACGGACCCTGGGCCTCATTTTCAAGCATTGCAATACCGTTTTTGTGCCCGTTTACTATTTGCTACCTTGCTGTTTTTATTTATTCAGATTATAAAAATATATTTCTACCATCAATACTACACTTTTATCATCATCTCTTCGCCGAACTAGTGCACCTATACAATTTGCCATTGTATTGGGTGTGTTGGGGACACAAGAGACTTTTTATTATTTGGTTGCAGGGTTGTTTGAGAGAGACCATCTTCATCCTACGCCTCCCACGGATTGATAAACCTTATGTCACCCATTTGAGGGAAAATTGCTACTGTCCTACAAAACTCTGCGTTTGGAGGCCCAACATGTGTCTACAACAATAAATTTGCGTAGTAGACATCACATGCCTATTCACCCGAAATTCTTGGATAAGCCCCTTCCCACAAGCATCATTCAACAACAAGGATAGAGCCTCAACTGCAATCAAGAATAACTAAGGAGATAAAGGGCCACCCTGCCTTAGGCCACAAGACGGCGAGAAAGTATCCAACTGTTGTCCATTAAGATGGACAGAGAATTTCACCGAAGTAACACATGTCATAATCGACTTAATCCAAACCGGATCAAGGCCCAATGCCCCAAACATGCATTTCAAGAATTGCCAATCCACACGGTCATATGCTTTTGCCAAATCTAACTTGTATGCACAAAACTCCCCCCTCTCATCTTTAAGCGAGCTCAAAGAATGCATGCACTCGAAAGCTATAAGAGCATTATCAGAGATTAGCCTACCAGGAATAAAAGCACTTTGAGTGGGAGAAATCATACCATCCAACATCGGGCGCAATCTATTAACATGGCACTTAGAAATTATCTTGTATATAACATTGCAAAGACTGATGGATGAAAATCCTTGATAGATTGAGGGTTCTTGACCTTAGGAATGAGCACAATAGTTGTATCATTAATCCCATCTGGCATATTTCCAGTATCGAAGAAATCTTAACTGCCCGAGTGATATCCTCTTTGATGCATCCCCAATTCCTCTAAGAGAACCGCGCCGGAAAACCATCAGGGCCCGGCGCATTGAATGGCCCAATCTGAAAAAGCGCATCACTATTCTCTTGATCAGTAGATGATGTACATAAATCTGCATTCATCTCCTCATTCACCAAAGGTTTAAATAGATTAATAATACGTGAAGGATCAACCATGTCATCTGCAGAATCAAGATTCTTAAAAAAAGAATTAGTTATGTGCATGATCTCATCCAGATTGTTTGTGAGGGATCCATCATTCCTTTTAAGAGCTGAAATGTAATTTTTCTTGGCCCTCCAACAAGCTTTCCTTTTAAAATAATTTGTGTTTGCATCCCCTTCTTTCATGGTGTCCAGCCTAGACCTCCGCTTCCACATAATTTCTTCTCTTAGTAGCAGTTCATCCATGTCCACCAAAATTTTCTTCCTCTCCTCTGCAGCATCCTTATCATTTCTTTTAAATAGAACATTTAATTTTTACGAGCATACTCTAATTTCCTAGGAAGATATCCTATGTGCTTCCGACTCCAGCCATGAAGGGAATTCATAACCCTCTTTAAATTACTAGCCACATCCTTCAAATTCTTCACTAGCGTACCTTTATTCCAAGTCGCTTTAACTTCATTATCTAGGAATTCTCCTTCCCTCTCCCAGTAGGCCTCATATCTCTGGTGCTTGATAATTCTATTAATGCGTGGCGAGCCCAGAACATGAATTAGAAGTGGACAGTGATCAGACCTGGAGCTTACAATATGAGAAACCACACAATCTAGAAACCACGATGGCCAAGTAGGGCACGCAACCGCCCTATCAAGGTGCACCTTCACATTTCTGTCTCCCTCCTGCTTGTTATTGTATGTCCATGGTACCCCATGAAACCCCAGATCAAAAACATTACAATCTGAGAGAACCTCTCGGAAATTAGCCATGAGACGGAGAGACCTCTTATGCCGAGAAAATGTTCAGATTGTTGCATAGCTTCATTGAAATTGCCGACCAAGAACCAAGGCCCAGTACCCAAATACTTTGTACATCAAAGAAGATCCCACATGACATACCTTTGTGTAGCTTTGGGTTCATCGTAAACGAAAGTGCTTCTCCACTTTTTGCCATCCGCATTGCTCACATACATATCAACAAAGTGCTCCCCAAACTTGTTCAGCTCAAGGGTGTACATATCATCCCAGAAAACAGCCAACTCACCACCTTTACCTTGCATAGAAACAGTAAAAACATTATTCATGCCCAAACAATAACGCAAACTTTCGACGTACTCTTTATTCTTCCTGGTCTCAGATAAAAATATAACATTTGGTCGATGCATCTTTGACAGACACGAGCTCTTGAACTGTGCGGGGTTGATGATGTTGATCAGTCATGTTGGTTTGCTTTGGGCAGCGCCCCAGGTTGGCGAGCTTAGCCGTGTTTCTTTTCTGTTTGGGCTGAGCATTCCATGTCCCTTTGCTCCGGTCGTCATGTTCACGACTCCTGCCTTTGTTTCATGCATTGTACCACCCCTTGTACTCACTCCTAACTTATTCTATCAATGAAATGATACGCAAGTTTTGCGTATTCGCAAAAAAAAACTATTCATTTTATTCCTGACACGATCCAAACTTTGCTGAACTCAAGACATCTAGATATTAATCTTTGTGACTTGTGTACTTTTCTGTGGTGTCTTTGGATCTCGAAACATGCTCTCTTTGCTAGAGAATATTGCAGGCCCTCTCAGGTGTACGCAGTAGAAAATGTAATTATAGAAGGAACCAAATTAGGAGAGACCATGCTGAAGATCATGGTGCGCATGGCTTACAGGACCAAATGGTGCGGCCAGCGATACAAAATCCGGACTCTTTTACAAGCAACACAATCTTCTGTGACACTGCATGGGAAATATAGCGAGCTAACACTTCTGAACAAGCGGAAATTGGAGTCTTCATCCAAGTTCAAAATGACGATCACATACAACAAATTCACTCTGATCTAAATAGGCAGGAATTGGAGTCTTGCGACAATGTCCCCTCCTGCCACTACAAAAAAAGACACATCCGTGACATTTTGGGCCGAACGAAAAAAAATTCTATCATACTTATGACACTTCTATGACGATAATTGTGACAAAACCCGGTATCATCATAGATGTGGTGGGCTCCTACTTCTATGACAAAAATTCATGACAGAAAATGGGCTTTTCGTCCTGTGCGGTCCGGAGACGTAGCTGCATGACATTCTTTGGGCCGCCCATGACGGAAAAAACCATGGTAGAAGCGAGGGCGAGGAAAATTTCGGGGATTTCCCGGTTATGGTGGGTGGTCGGGGGCCGAGCGATGCGCGCTTCTCTCGTACACGTACGCGCGTGTGTGCGAGGCGTTGGGCTCTAACTGAACTCGAGCGATTGCACTTCAGGCTATGCGTTACTGAACCCGAGCGATCGATCAATGGCTGTTAACTGAACCCGATCGAGCGATTCCTTTGCTACTGCTGCTAACTGAAGCCGATCGATTGGATGAACAGTGAGCGTTCTGGGGGGGTTGGATGAACAGTGAGCGGTGGGGGTGGATGAACAGGACCCCGTGGCGTTGCTTCTGGATGAACAGGACGACCCCGTGGAGGGCTGGATGAACAGTAGACGGTGGAGGGGTGCCCGTGGAGGGGTGGTTGAACAGTAGCCGGTGGAGTAGCGCGCGGTGGAGGCTGGTTGAACAGGAGCTCGTGGAGGCTGGACGAGGTCGACGGTAGCCCGTGGAGGCTGGAGGAGGTCGACGGTGGAGATGAACAGTATCCCGTGGAGTCTTATTTTGCGGTACGCCACACCCCGCCCGATGAACAGGACCCCCGCTTCGACCGTAGCGCTCCAACACAAGTCTGTTTCGTCCGTTTTGTGGTACGCCACACCCCTCCCGATCAACAGGACCCCCGTTTCGATCGTAGGAGGTTCGTTTCCTCCGTTTTGCGGTATGCCAGACCCCTCCCGATGAACAGGATCTTGAACATGGCCGATCGAACACAAGGCCGTTTCCTCCGTTCTGCGGTACGCCAGGCCTCGTTTCCATCGCCTGTTCCGTCCAAGCCGGTTGGCTCCCACGCGTTCTGGTGCCTCCCGATGGACACGACGCATTCCGTTGCCTCCCCATGAACACGACACATTCCGTTGCCTCCCCATCAACACGACGACGACGCAGTTTCTCCATTCTGACCCAGCCATGTACACGAGCCCTGGCCATACGTATGCGCAAGTAGGCGTTTGAGACCCTGCCCGTATGTACGTACGTGGCCGTATTTTCTTTCTTGCACCCTGGTCGTTGTACATACATGTACATGCTACATGCGCGCCTCAACTACGACACGTGCGCGCCTCTACGTCCACCAGTATGTACGTACACGTTCGCGACCAGAATGACAACGCTACATATGCTTCGACCAGGTGGGTCCCGACTGTCAGGCACTTCCTTGCTATGGCCGTGGACCCAGCTGTCAGCCCCTCCATGTACAGTCCATGTCCGATGGAAGTCGTTCCTTGACCATGTTGACCACGCCGCGCCGAGAGCACCAGGGAGGTGGACGACGGCGAGGCCTAGGAAGGGGACGACACGGAGCTGGAGAAGACGCGACAGTGGAAGCCTGTGCGGAGAGGAGTACGAGGGTTCACTGGTTCGGCTGCGGTGTGAGGTTGCCGTCGCTGCAGGGCCTGGCCAGCGGTGAGAATAGTAGGGGCGGTGAGGCCTCCACGGGAGCACAGCCGACCATGGGAGGCAGGAGCATGCGGCACGACCGGCGCTGCTTTGGGCGGCTAGAGCAAGAAGACCAGAGGTTGAAGAAGCACTATGGCTGTTGGATGGACATCGTACGGTCACTGAAGCTAGAATCGTTTATATTGACTAAGTTGACAAAGCCCTTGGTATGCACCAACTTAGTAGGCCCACAGGTCAGCCTCCGAAATGGTGCACCCCAGATGTCAGGGGGAGGAATCATTTTTTGGGCGGCCGAAGCTAAGAATATCCGAGATTGAAGAAGAAGCACGACATCCATTGGATAGACATCCAACGGCCAATGCTGCTAGAACCGTGTGTTGACTATAATAAGTTGACAAAGCCTTGCATACGCGTCAACTTATTTTTTTTAGGGGACGCGTCAACTTAGTAGGCCCACAAGTGTGTGGTAGAGAATTTATAGTGCATTTCCGATTTGTAACAATGTACAACCCATTTTTGAATTCTAATGGAATTTACTACAACCCATTTACAGTTTGTTAAAAGCACAGACCATTTTCTAGCTAGGACAACGATTAATAATTTCAACCAACCGTTGAAGAAAGAATTCAATAAAATTTCCCACATTTTGATGGGATCCGAAATATTTTTATCCCAAAATTTCTAGTCAGATTAAATATAAATGTGTATTACATAAAAATCCAACGAAACATTGCGCGCGGAACAATGAAAATTTAAGATTTCCAAAATCCATATATTTTATAAACTAATTTTGTGTTTGGTGCATTTTTTATAGTTACTGCCTAGTTTTGATAATTACATCCCATTTATTATTTTTTTAAAGCCCATTTTCCTGTTAAGCATAATGCATCCCTCCTAGGAAAGATTTGCAGCCCAGCGGCGCGGAGAATAACAAGTTGACCTTGCTTGGGTATTCCTCAAAAAAAGTATAGCTGGGCTAGCCATTTTCATCTTGAAAAAATTAATATCTGGGCTGGATATCTGGCCTGGGCTAGACGGGCCACAGTCGGCCCAGTTAATACCCTGCTCTCCTCTAAACAACAACGAAATTATCGCCAAGAAAAACTCTGCAGTGCTCACGCCTCAAAAACACAAATACTGCTCGAGCTGCTTGGTTCCAGCTGTCGGCCGCACCTTGTGCAATTCTCTCGTTTATATTGACTACATAGGTTGACAATGGTGTGGGACCGTGATGTCAGGAAACTAGGAGGAAGCAAAAAAATATAGTTGTACATAATAAGGAGGCACTTCCGTACGTACGGCTATGGCCCTAGTGGGTCCCTAGTGTCATCCAGTCAAAATAAAGTCATCCCCTAAATCCTCATGTTTGTTGACGATGTTAACAATGCTCGGCACCACAGCGAGCGCAACAACTCGAGGGACGACGGAGCCCTACGGATGGTCTGATACAGCGCCCGCTGCTCATTCAGGAAGCCAGGATCATCGGACACCTATGAGCACCTTCGAGAAACTGAGACGGCATGAAACGGTAAAGCCGCGCTTGGGAGCTCTGGTTTATTTCAAACATGTATTAACATACAAGTGTAATTTACTCGTCATCAGAAACAATGCGTAAAATACAGGCGTAATGAAACCGAGGACCCGAGGTCTGTAAGTAAAACCGGCAGGTTACGCGTGTAATTTGAGAGACCAGTGTATATTTTACGAGCACTGCTATATGGATGACATTACCAGACGATACATGCATGACGTGCGTATCATGCCATCCATGGGCAAGGCTGAAATAGCAGCTAACGGTTGGATTAGCAATCGTCCGAGTGTCGTTCAGCGTTTTATCGTGTGTGAAGTACTTCGGATATTTTACTAGTCGAAATCGACCAACCAAGCGCTTCGCCCGAGACCATCTGCTTTTATTTACAAGCGTCAGTTTTACAAGTGGTTTTGGTTGGAAAACGACGATCCAATCACGGCCTAATATCATGAGTTGGTCGGAAGATCATATGGTTTCACGTCTAACCTACCCGACTTGTTGTATAGGCTATGAATGAAACATAAGATGATGAACTTCTTAAGCACGGAAACAACATAAGAGGATGATCTTCTTAACAAGCAAATCACTGGCATTAGATCGACATGCAAAACAATACAAAGCATTATTCTCAGGACTCATGGTGAATAGCTCGTGATGCCGCATGCCACAACATTCCAAGCTCAACTTTGCAATCAAACACAAGGTCTGGCATTACATAGACATTATTCAGAACAAACTCTTAACACAGGAATATCTCAGCAGAGTAACTATTTACTTCTAAGCTGAACACAGGAATAGGAAAAAACATCGACGCTGCTCACAGCAAGGGCGTCCCACTCAAAAATATCAAATGCATGTCTTCTGGCTAACATCAATGAGCAAATTTTGACAAGGTTTTCCAATTCCAATATATTAAACTAACATCTTCTTGCTAACATCAATGATTAAACTTTGACAAGCTTTTCCCATTCAAAATATGTAATGCCTATGATCATGGAGTCATGTCGTAGCTTCTTACTTGTTTGGGCACTTTTTGCCCAGTGCACTCCACGTGTTGTAGAATTGCCAATGCTCTCTGCAGACTAGTCATGTCACCAGCGTCTAATAATACTCTATAAAGCTTCTCGTTCATTCCTTCTGTAATGTAGCACAAACAGTGACTTCTTATTTCTGCAAAGTGGTACAACCAACTGGACCCAGTAATGCAGCAGTTTGCCTTGGACACATTGGCTCCTTTTGTGCAGTTCAACTAAAATCGAATTCAGAATAAAACCGAGCTTTAATTTTGATATCCCTGTAAGCAACAATAGGTATAAGGGAAACAATTACTGAGAAATAATGGTTGATGACTTGTACTCCCAGAAGAAAAGCATCTACTGATCTACCTCATCTTAACGGGAAACAAAGCAGGAGACTAGCAATTCTCCATCAGTGTGATTCATTCATATTGACTGAGACATTATCTTAACAATGCCTTGTTTCAACATGTATAAAGAATGACAAAGCAGAAAAGTACCATTCCTAAAACAATGCAACTGATTCATTTTAACAGAGAAATTATCTTAACAATACCTTGGTTAAACATGTAGAAAGAACTACCAAGCAGGATAGTACCATTCCTAACAAGTGTTACAGTTTTGAACTAAGATTCAGTAGTTAATTAATTCTGAGAGTGGCCTTGCTTAATTTTACCAGCGGCATTAGATTAACGAAAAGCATAAACAATTCCAGGGGAGAGTGGGCGCAACAACAATATGTGCTTCCATCTACTTATAAAGGGGGTGATGCAGAGTTTGTTGTAACAAAGCAACAAGCATCATGTCTGGGTTGGTCCCATTTTTGTTCACTACTTAATGGGAAAAGACAGCAATATAATAGCTTCAATTCAACATTTATTTAAAACAGTACCAATACAATTAGCACACTGCACAATCATGTGGATGAAGGCATGTACTGACCTTTCATGAGAACACCAGGATAAAATAAGAATCTGCCAACACGAATAGGAAATCCAATCTTGCTTTGTGCAGTTGCACTGAAATCAAGCAAAGTGTTTCGCGTAGCGAAGCAAAATGTTGCAATAGCAACAAGTTGAATAGATATCCCTGTTTAAACAGAGGCAAAAAAGGAATCAATTACTGGCTAATAAAGGAGGATGAAACATGCAGCCACAAAAATGGTAATCCCGCCAATCCCTAACAAGTGTTGCAGTTTTGAAATAAGATTTAGTAGTTAATTCTAAGAGTGGCATTGCTTAATTTTACCAGCGGCAATAGATTAACAAAAAGCATAAACAGTTCCAGGGGAGAGTGGGTGCAACAACACCATGTGATTCCATCTACTTATAAAGGGGGTGATGCAGAGTTTGTTGTAACAAAGCAACAAGCATCATGTCTGGGTTGGTACCATTTTTGTTCACTACTTAATGGGAAAAGAGAGCAATACAATAGCTTCAATTCAACATTTATTTAAAACAGTACCAATACAAGTAGCACAGCATCTCAAAACACACTGCACAATCATGTGGATGAAGGCAAGTACCAACCTGGCACTCACCAGATCAACTACAAATCTGCCAACACGAATAGGAAATCTAATCTCATTTTGTGCAGTTGCACTGAAATCAAGCAAAGTGTTTCGAGTAGTGAAGCAAAATGTCGCAATAGCAACAAGTTGAATCAATACCCCTGTTTTAACAGAGGCAAAAAAGGAAACAATTACTTGCCGATAAAGGAGGATGAAACAAACGGTGACAGAAAGAAGCATCTAACTTATCTTGGATGGAAAACAAAGTAGGATAGTAGCATTTCTAAAATGGTTGCATTGATTCATATTAACAGAGACATTGTCTTAAAACAACATTCGTTAAAAAGTAATTTACTTTTAACAGTGGCATTACTTCAATTTTTCGGCGGCATTCTTCGATTAACAACAGCAAAATAGCTGTAAGGGACATGCCAGCACCATGTGCGTCCACACGTATAAATGGGTGATGCAGAGTATGTAGCCAAGCAACATATATGCGTTGGTCCCATATTTGTTCTCTTTGAACCTTTTTCCTATGTGAGGGCAGCAAATCTAGTCCTGCACAAACTACCCGACCCCCAGTTTCTTTCCCTTTTCAACAAAGAGTTTAGTTCCTTACAGATGTGTGTACTGGGTTACCCCCTTTTTCCCTTTTTGACCAACAAAGCAGCTGGATAGCCAGTCTATACTACTTTCCGTCCCTCCTTTCCTCATTGAACCACGTCCTAGATTCTTGCTCCAGCCCACCGCACCCTTCTTTCCTCTTTGAACCCAGACCTAGATTCGACTACAGATTGAAAAAGATCCACATGCAGCTAGAGCAACGACGGTTTCAAAGAAACTTATACCTTAGGGTCGTCGGGATGTGGCAAGGTGTGCGGCGGGAGGCCGGATCTTCCCACACTATGTACGGCAGCAAGGAAGAAGGGGTCGGTGGCCCTCCCGCACAGGCGCTGGGTGAAAGAGAACAGCACAGCCGGCAGTGGATTGTCTCCCTTGCCGAAGGTGATAGAGTGAATGCTGCACCTCCTCCCCATCCCGGTGCGACAGGATACGGCGCCTCCTTCACTAGTTGTGAGGGGGGAGAGAGAGACAAGAGGCCAATGCAGTCTTGTTTAGATTTGGTGAAGAGAGGGTGAGAGACTATGAATATAGCAAACCCTAGCAAATGAACGCTGAGCCCCCAGTGTGTATACATATATGTAGTGCTGCGAGAGTGTGGAGAGTGCAAACCCTAGCGAACAAGCGCTGAGGCTCCAGCTTATATATATACTACTGTAGTACAGACTGAGCTCCGGTGCCTTCACTGCACCTGCTTTTGGCTGTATGACAGGTGAGTCAGACACATTTTGGGCCCACCTGTCATAAACCCAAAGGCAGGTGCACTAAATCAATGAAGCTGCGTCCATATAGTACTCTCGTGGAGTGGTTTTCTTATTCTCTCCATAACAATCGTTTAAATTGTGTAAGTATGAAACGAAACTCTTTATTTAATGTACAGTGAAGAAAACTACTACTACTTCCGATGAACAAACGATCCACGCCCACGCGTCCTGGTCGCACTTCCTGTTCTTCACGTGCGGTACACTACCCTCCCTTAAGTGAACAACCACACATGCGCCAAATTATCGGAAACGTGTGAAAGAGTGTACAAATAAAGAATTTTAATTTCAATTATCGGAAAGGTTTGACAGTATTACAAAGTTTGACTTCAGTCAAATCTAATATGCGGAGTAAATAAAAATGGAGGGTTACTACGTCCATCCGGGTTTTTAGTCCACATCATTTTTTAAATCAAAGTTAATAGCTGGACATATAAAATTATAGGGGAGCTAGAGACAAAGTTGTGAGAAGGCTTAGAAATCAATATAAAACTTATGCTCTTATTACCAACGCCGATCCTTCTTCGAGGAAACATTTGGTTCATAGCCAATTGTGTGATAAAATTGCACCAACGTGGAAGACGACTGCGTCTCCAACGCAACCAAGGTGAACTGATGAAGGATATCATCTTTGTGTGTAACAAGCAAAGAGCACTGATGGAAGATAGCTTGTTTTTCATTGAAAATCGATCAGCTTCACCAGCCGACGCAACCATGAGGCACAACCATGAGCATCGATAGGTCATCGTGGTGATGCATCATCCATTTGGCATCAAGTTTGGGTGAGGCACCTATGAAGTTCGACAAATCCTCACTGTGGTTTGTTTCTTCTCCGTAATCAAGCTCAAGGAAGGAAGAACCACATGGCAGAGGACAGTGAGGCGGAACAACAATGGCCATCCAATTTTGTGCAGTTCCACTAAAATTGAGGAAGACATGCCCGGGTATGGAGATACACATCGCTGTTAACAAAAATATAAAAAAGGGATATAGTTGTGTTACTTTGTTTTACAAGATTAGCAATGACATCTCAATTGTCAATAAGAATTAATGAAAAGTACACCAACAAACAGAAGCATCATAATTATCTTGATGGGAACTAAACCAGGATACCCAAGAAAAAAAACATTTCTTCATTTAACCATTGATAGTACTACCACCATATGGACAATGACCGCACAACCACCTTGTACTTTTTGTCGAAACAACATGTATACCTCCACCGAGGCATAAATCAGGACAACTTTTTGAGTGGCATTTCCTCTATAATAGTACTAGTAGGTGATGTTGGACCAGCCAACGAACCCTAGCTACTATACATGGGGAGCTGGGGAGTAGTCGCATAGAAGAAAACCCGCACGCAGCAACCTGGGGAGCTGGACCAGTACAAGAAGTTATACCTCAGGTGGGCGAGATGTCGTTTAGGCAGGCGGGCGGGATCTACCCACATTACGGCAGCAAACAAGGGTGCGGAGGATCTTTGTCCGCGCCAGCGCCGGCTCCGAGAGGACGGTGCGCATCGGCTTCCTCCGTCGCCGACGGCGACAACGTCAACGCTGCACCTCCTCACCTCCCGCAGCGGGCGGGATTTGGCCGGATCTGTGACCACCGGAGACGAGAGAGATAGAGTGGACACTGTCATCTTGTTTGGATATGGAGATGGTGAGAGAGCGAGACGCGAGAAACTCTATCAAACAAGAGGCTATAATGGAGTAAAAAATATCTCCATAACAGTGGTTTTAAATAGAATACGCGCACCTGATACGTCTCCAACGTATCTATATTTTTTGATTGTTCCATGCTATTATATTACCCGTTTTGGATGTCTATGGGCTTTATTTTACACATTTATATCATTTTTGGGACTAACCTACTAACCGGAGGCCCACCCCGTATTGCTGTTTTTTTGCCTATTTCAGTATTTTGAAGAAAAGGAAAATCAAATGGAGTCCAAACGAAATGAAACCTTTGGGAGCGTGATTTTTGGAACGAACGTGATCCAAAGGACTTGGAGTGCAAGTCAAGAAGCAGCCGAGGCCTCCACGAGATAGAAGGGCACCCCCCCTATAGGGCACCCCCTGTCTCGTGGGCCCCTCGGGCAGCCACCGACGTACTTCTTCCTCCTATATAAGCCTACGTACCCCGAAAACATCCAGGGAGCCAACGAAACACAATTTCCACCGCCGTAACCTTCTATATCCGTGAGATCCCATCTTGGAGCCTTCGTTGGCACTCTGCCGGAGGGGGAATCGACCACGGAGGGCTTCTACATCAACACCATAGCCCCTCCAATGAGCTGTGAGTAGTTTACCACAGACCTACGGGTCCATAGTTATTAGCTAGATGGCTTCTTCTCTCTCTTTTGGATCTCAATACAATGTTCTCCCCCTCTCTTGTGGAGATCTATTCGATGTAAACTCTTTTTGCGGTGTGTTTGTCGAGATCCGATGAATTGTGGGTTTATGATCAAGTTTATCTATGAATAATATTTGAATCTTCTCTGAATTATTTTATGTATGATTGAGTTATCTTTGCAAATCTCTTCGAATTATCAGTTTGGTTTGGCCTACTAGATTGATCTTTCTTGCCATGGGATAAGTGCTTAGCTTTGGGTTCAATCTTGCGGTGTCCTTACCCAGTGACAGAAAGGGTTGCAAGGCACGTATTGTATTGTTGCCATCGAGGATAAAAAGATGGGCTTTATATCATATTGCTTGAGTTTATCCCTCTACATCATGTCATCTTGCTTAATGTGTTACTCTGTTCTTTATGAACTTAATACTCTAGATGCAGGCAGGAGTCGGTCGATGTGTGGAGTAATAGTAGTAGATATAGGCAGGAGTCGGTCTACTTGTTGCGGACGTGATGCCTATATACATGATCATGCCTAGATAATCTCATAATTATTCGCTTTTCTATCAATTGCTCGACAGTAATTTGTTCACCCATCGTAATACTTATGCTATCTTGAGAGAAGCCACTAGTGAAACCTATGGCCACCGAGTCTATCTTTTATCATATAAACTTTCAATCTACTTTTATTTGCATCTTTACTTTTTGCATCTATATTACAAAACACCAAAAATATATTTATCTTATCATACTATCTCTATCAGATCTCACTTTCGCAAGTGGCCATGAAGGGATTGACAACCCCTTTATTGTGTTGGTTGCGAGTTCTTTGTTTGTTTGTGTAGGTGCGTGGGACTTTTAAGGAGCCTCCTACTGGATTGATACCTTGGTTCTCAAAAACTGAGGGAAATACTTATGCTACTATTGCTGCATCACCCTTTCCTCTTCAAGGAAAACCAATGCAAGCTCAAGACGTTGCAGCACCCTCAAAAAAATAGAATATGTGCGTTCCCGAAAAAAAGAAACGAAAACTGGCAGACAATTTTTTAACGTACCAATAAAGAAAACTTGATCAAAAACACGCCCCCGCTTCTAGGTCACGAGAGTCGTTGCGCACACACACCTAGACATAGACATGCATATCCGTGTTTACCTAAAATTCCATTTCCATCTCCATCTCCAATCATATTTGTCCAACTGGCACATTATTTACGCTGTTAATTATATACGCAGCAATATTAACATACATCATCTCTTGTTTGCGGACGTTCGGACCGCTGCCACGGCCGGTCCTGACCAACCCGAACCCTCTTCATCACCCGCGCGTGCTTCCCGCCCGAAACGGTCAGTGCCGCATTCATGCCCGGCCAGAGTGGACGCGGCCTCTCACTGGCGCCGGCATTGAAGTGGCGCGCTGGCCGAGAGAGCATCGCTCGCGCCGCTTTCGGGTGCACGCGACTGCCCCGCGTTCAAAGGTCGCAATAGCCGGCTACAACATGCATGTAAAAAGTTCTTGGGAGTCCATGCTACAGCTAGTTGTCCTCCCCCAACTCGTCAATCTCTTCCGGTAGTGCTAGTACTCCATGGTTCGATCCATCAACAAGCAGGCAGGAAAGTTATCGTATACTCGGTTTGTGGTGAGTGGCATGCCGAGCGACCGTGTGGGGTCGAGCTGTGGAGGAGGGTGAGACACGACGTGATTTAAACGTTGGTTTTGCTCGATGGCGCGGTCCAACGAAACAAAACGTTGGTTTCTCTCCCTTTCCATTTTTTCTTCGGAAAAACGGAAACTTTCCACTCCATTTTCATTCCTATTCGAAGGTTGCCCCGTTACAACATTCCATCAAATACACAGGAAAACTAACACACATGCTGATGCATCTCAATGATTCACAGATCATAGCCAATATTTACTTCACAACTAAAGACAAAAGTTGTGAGAGCGTGTACGAATGAAAAACTACTGATGGGGTCACTACAACTTAAACCCTAAACCCTAAACAGGATTTAATTTCCTGGCCAGGTAGAACATGTCGAAGGAAAGACGGCTGGCACCCTTGGATCATACGATGCTTTTTTGCAGTTCCACTAAAATCGACCTGAGCATCCCCGATGGCAAAGATATTGAAGAAGTGTGATTAGAATAATAGTACTGGCACTAGTTCATGAGACATAAACTCATCACAAGTAGAAGCCGGTAGAAGTAGAGAAAGATTGACATGGAGATGGAGCTACGGCAGTGGAGCAAGCCGGCTTCAAAAGGAAGATGGACTACCTAGGATGTTGGGCTATAGCTAGAAGGGCGGTTAGGACGCGGCATCAGCCCATACCGCGGTGACCCCCGATTGGGACGCACCGACTGTGGGTTTTCTCCCTCGCCGATGTCGACCACGTCTACGCAGAACATTGTTCCCTTCCCCCAGCTGCGGGATCAGGCATGTCGCTCTATGCTTGTGAAGAGAGCAACCTAAGCAAGCAGGCTTGTAGGTTAGGCTCCTGCTAGTGTATATATAGTGGTTTTATTTTTCTCTCCATATCAACCATTTTATATTGCGTACGTGTCATTGAAGAGTGAAATGATGGTTGCTTCTTCCGACTAACTTACTGTGTGATTTGACTGCCTCTTAGTGGCCCCTACACGTACTCCCCCTATCTGTATGCAACAGTCACACGTATACATGGACGCAAAGACGTGTGTGATGCCCTAATGCATGCATGTCCGAGCACACAACGGAACACACACGGTCACGCTCAAGTGCTCAACCTACACGTGCATGCACACACATACTCAGTTAGGGTGAGCTAGTGACCGTATAAACACCGAAAAAAAATATTGAGCGCAATGAGCGTATTATGAAGTCCACTAACCATATTTTTACAAATATACAGTGACAGACAGTGTATTTATCTCGTTTGAAATTAAGCCATATTAACCGGAGAGGAGGCAGTATGGACTAGCATTACTTTGTTGTGTCCCGTCAACTTGCCGAACGAGGAGAAGGTTGCAGTATGGGAGAAGCTTGTGCGCGGTGGCTCGCAGGACAAGGAGAAACTTTTGACTAATGCAAGTTCTCCCTCGCTCAGGTGGTGGACGTGTAATAGTTAATTCGGTGTCAGATTGCCAGAAGCATACACTATACTACTAGTGCTATTATTGTTCGACTTCCCGAATAGGCGAACTGCCAAGCGCACTGTTTACTAGTAGTACTAGTACTACTACTATAGTCTATAGAGGTATGTACTATACTAGTACTAGGAACCGGATGGAGGAGCGTCTGCACTCTTATTATGATTTTAAAAAGTGATAAAGCAATCTTCAACACAATTAGTTCTCTTCGAGGGTTCTTGCATGTGATAATGGAAGTTGATTGCATGGAACACTCACCACAATTCTCGCTTAATTCTGGCTCACATCCTGTTACAAATAGGAGCGCTCAGTAATATTTCCTCTTTTTTTATTATTCAGCATGTAAATAGGTCAGCAAACCTTGCGGCGCATCTTCGTGCGAACCGTGCTTGCTGCACTTTGAATGTGGCCGAGAGCTGGCTTGATGAAACACCTCGCTTCCTACTTCTTTTTTTGCGAGGTACCTCGCTTCCTAGTGAACAGTGTCTTGGCTGATCGTCCTAAGATATATGAATAAAGCTCTCTCATTTACCCGCAAAAAAGATTAAGCCATATTAACCGGAAAGGAGGGAGTATGGACTAGCACTACTTTTTGGTGTGTCCCGTCAACTCGCAGAACAAGGAGAAGCTCGCTTACGCCTTTTGAGTAATGCAACGTACCCTCGATGGACATGCATCAGTCCATTCGGTGTCAGATTGTCAGAGGCATACACTGTAGTACCCAACATGCGGAGTACCATCATTGTTCGACTTCACGAAGAGGCGAAGATCCAAGCGCAGTAGTACGAGTAGTACTACTACTAGAACCGCATGGTGGAGCGTTTGTACTCTTATTTTTTTATCTCTGATAAAGTACATGTTTATTCCGGAGAAGGGCGGAAAACGGCAGCCCAACATGTAATGATGATATCGATCAACCAACCATGCTCGAATATATCTTGGCCTCTATGCGAGCCCATCTGTGTGTTCTCACTCCTCTTCTCTTTCAAGGAACGGCGGGTTGGCCCTTTGCCATCAATTGAGATCAGTTTGCTCACGCTCATGTCCCACATGTCAGTGATATGCCAAGAGGAGGTGCGTTGACTGACTGGCCATATGCGTACTTGGTTTTGCACCTTCATACTACTCCTCCCTCCGTCACAATTTACAGGGCGCGCTTCATTATGATGCATTTCTCTCGATGCATTTCCACCACCAGAGAGACTTTAGATGCGTTTGGTTTAATGCTCAATTAATTAGGGCGTGGTAACCGCAATCAAGTCCACAATTTTCTCTCGATGTACTCCCTCCTTTCCGGTTTATAGGGCTTATCTCAAAATTTTAGTTTTTCCATTTTATAAGGCTCAATTTGGTTGTTTTCCAGCATATGTTCAGATTCCAAGGTGCATTAAATCATTGCATGCAAGTATTAAGAGAAAATTGGCCAATGCGTGTACTTTATGCATGCATGCATTGCAACTAATGCATTGATAAACATAATTTTTTGAGGAAAACAAGAGCATTAATTAGGTGCTTTTGCAAAACTACAAAAAGTATTCCACCACTCGCCATCTACCTTGATTTGTGAGATTTTTGAATTGAGCACTATAAACCGGAAAGGAGGGAGTACTACTACGGAGTGGAGTAAGTGCATGCATGTGTGTACCCGGGGTGGAAGCACTGCATGCATGTGTGTACGCATTATTCCCTCTAGTAATAGACGCCATGCTATAACTACCAATGCTATTTTTCAGGCCGATCGCTAGTCACCTTGGTCCCACAAATTTTTTTTCTTTTTTCTGAAGCGCGCTCTATAAACAGTGACAGATAGAGTAGTATGAGCGGATTCAAAGAAGAGGGTATTGATGGTTGCTTCTTCCGAGCAACTTACAACGGGAAAGGTGGGGCTTATGATTTGACTGCTCATTACTCACTATTAATGCGGCGCAACGACCGGGCTGAGTCTCCCATGTGGTTGTGCACTACCCCCTCGGTTCTTAAATATACTCCAGAGTATTTGTCTTTCTAGATATTTCAACGAGTGACTACTCAAATATTTGTCTTTTTAGAGATTCAAATGGACTACTACATACGGATGTATATAGACATATTTTAGAGTGTAGGTTCACTCATTTTGCTTTGTATGTAGTCACTTGTTGAAATCTCTAGAAAGACGAATAGAGTATTTAGGAACGGAGGGAATACACATACGAAGCAAAATGAGTGAATCTACACTCTAAAATATGCCCATTTGAAATTTGTAAAAAGACAAATATTTAGGAATGAAGGAGTATAATTTTGTGCATGGCACATGGACCCGGATGCTGAAGAGGCTTCTGGCAATGCTATCAAGCTTCCATCATTTGTTTACATAGTTGACATACTATACAAATAATATTCCAGCGACATGAAATTGTACAATGATGTGAGCTTTCATCTTTTGTTTCGTGTGTCTTGCCATCGATGCTCTTTCGGAAACAATAAAAACTAACTTCCTTGCTAATGCATGTCAATTATTAGCAGATCAGAGCTAATAATTACATCACAACTGAAGACAGAGTTGTGATAAGGTGTTAAATTAAAATTGATCCATGCTTTCATTGGCAGCAACGTCCCCCCAGCTCTGTCTAAATCAACAAGGCATGTTGGGAAAAATTAGCTGTCTGGAGCATGCAACATTCCGATCATTTTGTGCAGTTCCACTAAAATAGAGCTGAGCGTCCCTTTTCCAAAGATATTAAGTGTGATTACGATAATAGAGGACTACTGATGAAACAATAAACACACAAATAGAAGTCGGTCACCTTTGGAGTCTCTCTTAAGACTAACTAGTTGGAGAAGATTAGGCTCGGAGTTGGATGAGGAGGATAGAGCAAAACCAATCTCCCTTTGTGCAGTCGCACTGAAATGTAGAGACGTTGCCCGTGTGACATTTTAGTACAACTGCACAAAGAACTCTTAAGAAAAAAGTGATTTGTGCAGTTCAGCAAAAGGACGCAATAGCAATGAGGTGAAATGGATAGCCCTATTTGCAAAAAAGAGGTAGAAAGGAAACAATTACTGGCCAATAACAGTTGATGACACATGTGATGACAAAAAAGAAGCATATTCCTTGTCCTAAGGGAAGATAACAACACGATTGTGTTTGTCTAAAACGGTCTGAGGACGAGATTGCAATATGGGAAGTACGCCGGACGAGCTACGTTTCGGGCAAAGAACTATGGAAGATCCACATGCAGCGACGTGGGAAGACGGGCAGTGGAGCAAGGCCGGAGGGCATACCTGGAGGTCGTCGGGTTGTAACTAGGTGAGCGGGGACGGGCGGAATCTGTGAGCAGGTGGCATAGGCCCTGCCGTGCCGGAGCTTGGTCAGAGAGAACGGCGTGTACCGCAGATCGGGACATGCTGCCTCGGCGCCGTCGAACAGAGAAACAATGCACTTCCTCCCTTTCCCCCGATGGACGGGATGCGGACGGATCAGTGAACAACGGTGAGAGAGAGAGGCCACCGCACTCCTCTTCCCCCAGCGGACGGGATGCGGCCAGATCAGTGACCAACGGTAAGAGAGAGAGAGGCCACCACAGCCTTGTGTGAGATACTCTGAAGAGCGACAAACCAGGCAGGCAGGCTCCATTGTATATAGTTGAGCAGACTACCTTTTTCTTCATAAAAATCGTTTTATATTCTGTGTACGTTCCATTAAGTGCTATAAATTTATTTAAAAATAACGCGGCAACGTGTCAAGTCGAACTTTGTTTCGTGCATGCATGGTACACGACCTCCCTAGGTAAACAACCGCTACAGGTGTTCAAATTAGCACGTGGGCTGCCATTTCGTAAAGAAATGAGCTCCACCATGTACCTGCGTAGGTGTGGCTGGGCACGAAGCGTGAGTACATGCACGGTGCACCTATTCTCTTCTTGTATACGTACACCACCTACGTGGGGTTGTGTGAGAGAGATACAAACCTAGAGAGATATAGTGTGTGGGTTCATGAGAGTTTTTTTGGGGGGGGGGGTCAATCAAAAAATATAACATATGCAATGTGTGTGAAATAGAGTCCTGGATATAATATATATAGAGGGGGCGATCCACGAGAAGAGAGTGGAGGTATCATCGGCTTGAGGTGTCCATAGAATCAAAGAGAGGGATGATGTGTGTGTGTGTGTGTGTGCACGCGATCGATAAAGAGTGCCACCGAATGTGTGTGTGCCCACGTCAAAGATATAGAGTGGCTGGCCTACTGGAATGTGAGAGGGGACATGTGCAGTTTGTCTCTATGGCATGGATACCTACCTGCAGCGCTCGGCTATCGGTGTGTAGTGGGGGATGAGGGAGGCCCGATTAACTATAGAGGTACAATGGCTGGTATATGTGTGAAGGAGGAGAGAGGCCTACCTCAGGTATTAAGGAGATCGATCTGCCTCATGTATTAAGGGAGATCGATCGGCATCCATGCATATGTGCAGGAGAGGAATAAGGTTGGGAGAGAGGCAGAGCTAGAGTGTTGGAGGGGGTGGTAGTGGAGTTGCTTCTAACAAATCGTGGGATAGGCTTGCTAGAAAAATGGAGGGCATGCCCGCAATATCAATAAGAGAGGAGATGGCTGCTTGTTGTTGTCTGTGCACGTGCGTGTGAGAGACGGGTCAGGAAGCATGCACGAATGATGAGGGGGGCGATATGGCTGTGGTAAGCACACGTAACTACATAGGAAGATCAATCGCCCTTTGTTAGAGAAAGGAGAGACATAACTTGTGAGGTACGTCGATCGATGGGGGGGATAGTTAAAGTCGATCTAGGTATATGTTGGGAGATCGATCGTTACGGTATACATGCATGTGTGTGTTAGAAGCAAATGAGCCACGAGGAGAAGGATAGAGAGAGAGGGATGCGTCTAGGAGGTGGTACGAGAGGCATACTATATCAAGGGGGAAGGAGTGTGCGAGTACGAGATCGATGAAAAGAGTGGTGGGAGTGAGGCATGGACGATGACAAGAGAAGAGGGGAAGCTTGTGTTTGTGGTAGGCACACCTGGCTAGAGAGGCATATCGATCGATGTGTGTCGTAAAGAAGGAGCTGGGGGCCTACACACACCATGGGTGAACGACCTAAAGTGAAAAGACGAATTTGCGTGATGGAGCTAGAGAATGTTGAGGGAGGGTGAGAGGGATGCGGGCGTGTGCATGCACGAGAGAAAGTTAGCGCTAGCTACAAAGATAAGTGGATTGTGTGGGTGTAAAAGATGAATAGATATCATACTTCATTATATAAAGTGAATTCGGATATTTGAAGAATTAATCATAGTGTTTTAAATCGACGCATGTGTGAATATATATAACGGTGATACACATGGTGTGGTTATGAACATGTTATACTACATATAATATATTTTATCTCTACTCTTATAAAAAACGGAGTTGTTGATGATGGTGTGCCTGCCATCCTGCAATATAGGTCGTCCGATTTATATCTGGCGGATAGGAAGAAAACTATGGCAAGTTTGAAAAAAGATACCCACACCCCTCTCCATATTTGCAAATTAGGCCCCTTGATCATGTTGATGTTCTGTGGAACGCATGGGCATCTTGCTAGTACTACGTATAATACATAGAACATTGATTATAATTTGGGCTAATGTGTAGCTTTTGTAGCTCAGGTCTAAATACTTGTCATAATGTAGGGGGCGGGGCACTATACTTTGTGTGATAAACACGGTGTATGAATGGAACATGATTTATATCATGAATATATAGTTAGTACATCAAATGTACTATTATTTGGAATCAACATCAAGTGTATTCAAAAAATAGAATTTGAGTTCATGTAGTACACATAGTTCATATCTATCTCTATAGTAATCATGTGGTGTGTTATTAAGGTAATACACGAATGATGGTTGAAGTTGGCAACAACCATGATTGCAGATTCTTATTGAAATAGAGAAACGAATTCAAATTTAGTTCGAATTGCAGCGGTAGTATAGACATTTGGAATGCACTAAAATGTTGGTATGAGTAGGTTACATGCATTATACAGCAAGCAAAAAAAATTAATCGGACATAACATGGATTCATACTCCCTCCTTCCATCTATATAGGGTGTAATGAGAGTTTTAAGACCGCCTTTGACTATTGACAAGAGTAATAGTACATGACATGCACAATGTGAAAATTATATCATTGAAAGAATCTTTCACAGACGAATTTAACGGTGTGCTTTGTGTAAGTTGCATGTCATATATTATTGCTCTAATATTTGGTCAAAGTTAGCATCGAAAAACGCATTAGGCCCTATATAGATGGAAGGAGGGAGTAGCTTTGAATAGCATTTGTATAGTAAAACGGGGCAAGACTCTCTTTGTGTGGTGTGAATAGTTTTATTTTTTTTGTTTTCTTTTTGGTTGAGGGAAGTGCGATTTGATTTGGTACGTACAAGTACAATATTACTACACATTAGGCTTGTCCCTAAAATTCAAACCGCGTCTTGTTATATCCCGAAAATTCAGATATCGTGCTCCCAAAACTGGCGCCTTCATAACCCACGCCTTGCTATCCCGAAATTACAATGCGTGCGAAAACTCCCTCCAGCTGCCAAATCCTGACACGCGAAATCCCCCTTCTAACTCTGAGCCGAAAGGGCCGCTAGTTCAAATTGGTGGGGGGTACTTTTGTAATACACCCTACATTTTGGACAAGCGCGTCCCTAAGTCATGCTTCACCCGCTCCCATCGCCCCCTTTTCGCCATTCGAAATCCCAAGCCGCCATAACCTCTCCGCTCTGGCCGCGAAACCCCACCCTCCTCCGCCCGCCACCTCACCGCTGCCCAGCCGGAGCCTCTTCCCCGATGAGGTCATCCACCGCAACAGCTCGACGTCCCTCGTCCACCTTCCCGGATGAGGATCCGTCGTCCATCTCGTCGTCCAGCCGGTTCAGCCGCCCCGTCCTCCACCTCCAAGGAGCTGCTCCGATGATCGCCTCGTCTATCGCGGCTACTCCATCCCCACATCGCCGCCTTAACCTGCTCCACCAGAACCGCAGCATCCTCACCGACTCCTCGGACGAAGCCGAGGCCTACTCGGCGCTACCAAAGAGGTTGTACACTCATTGCATCGCACCTTCTCCTTAACTCGACCTCCCGGCACCGACGGTGCTCCATCCCGCACCCCCATGGAGCGGCTACCTTGAAGCCGGCACCGCGGGCGACATCTCCACGATGGCTCTCCCCCAGTGTGAGGCCCCTTCGGCGGCGGCGGCTATACCAGCCGGATCTGCTGCTGCTGCTCCGGCTCTCGCTCACTCGCTTGCGCTGCTGCTGCTGCTCTGGCTCTCGGTCGATCGCTCGCTCGCCCAGCTACTGCTCTGCTCCGATTTAGCCACACTTCAGTCGACTGAATTGACTTTTGGGTCAGTTGATTTTTAGGGGTTGGGGGGGCTCGCCGGAGTTAAGGAAGAACCACCCGCAGCAGGGATGGGGGCTCGCCGGAGAGGTACCCCACTATCTATCTTAGGGTTTAGGGTGGGGGCGGGGGGGCTAGAGGGCTGGCTGGGGCGGCGGTGGGGAGTTGTTTTGGGGTGGCGAGGCGGCGCTGGGGCCGGCGGTTCGGCCAGTGGTGGCTGGCGGCTCAGGGGGGTGCAGGTTGAAGATGAACTGCAGGCCCTCCCTAAACTACATGTCAAGTGCCTCTCTGCTACCATTGCGTTCAGTTTTGATAGTAGCATTCAGATTCCACAGTAAATTTCAGTTTCGACAGATAAGTTCAGAGTCAATAGTTTTTACCTCATCTGTTGTAGTCAGGTGGTTTTTGGTGATGTAAATTTTACATCTATTTTACATCATCTATTGGTGATGCTATTAGAATCCCACTTGAGGTTGACGATGTTTGTCTTGTGCTGCTTCAGCCTTGACGTCTTACGGCTCACCAGAGCTGCTCCAATGACAGAACGATCCATCACAACAGAGCAGTGCCCTGGACGCCGTTTACAGATTCCTCATATCTTCCTCCACACCTCCGACAGCCACCTCTGCCTCAACTGCTTCAACGACCAACCCAATGATGCTGAGGTCGACACGGCTATGGCAAAGAGGTTGTACACTTATTGCATCGCTTATTACTATACATTCACGTTGATCCATTAGGGCTATTTTGGTTCAACGGAAAAACATAGAAATAGGGAATTTTCCAATGGCACTCTATTATTCAATTAGTCATGCATTTTGTTGAAAGGAATGAAGCAAAACATCCACCTGGACCTACTTTTCAAAATCCTATGCATGAAAACAAGACCAAGTGCATTAGTGGCAGAATAACATTCTAACTGTACACGCTTTCATATGGTTTCACTTTATTTTGGCCATGTTTCTTTGCATTCCTCTGCTCTTCCAATTCCTGTAAACCAAACACCCAAGTTGACAGAAATCATGTGTTTACAAATGCTCTGTTTACCATGTGCATTCCTATCCTATTCTGGTGTTTTTCCTATCCCTGCATTTTTAGAATCATGCAAGCCAAATGAGCCCTTACAGAATTACTTCAGTTACAGGTAGGTGTCGAAGGGAACTTTGTGTGGTTTGTCCTGCTCCAGCCGCGACGTCGTCCACCTCACCTGAGCTGCTCCATCGATAGAAGCACCCACCAAACCATACATCACAACTCCTGACCGTCTTTCGCCACCTCAGATCTCCTTCCCTGCCGCCGGCACCCACCACAACGGCATCACCATCATCGACTCAGCAGATGAACCTGAGGAGTACATGGGTCCACAAGAGAGGTCGCACTCTTTTGTTTCTGCTTATGTTATGCATTGCTTAAACTTACCTGCTACTTTATCGTCCTATTCAGCTCTTGGACTCCCAAGTCAGGTCCAAATTAATGTTCAAACTTGAGTTCTAAATTAGTTGTGGGGCACATATCGAGACAGCAATGAATAGTATGTCTGTCTAATATCTGGTTCACCTAGGGTATTGTTGGGGAACGTTGCAGAAAATTAAAAAAAATTCCTACGGTTTCACCAAGATCCATCTATGAGTTCATCTAAGCAACAAGTCATAGGAGATGCATCTACATACCACTTTGTAGATCGCGAGTGGAAGCGTTCAAAAGAACGGGGTTGAAGTAGTCGTTCTCGTCGTGATCCTATCATCGGAGATCCTAGCGCCGAACGGACGGCACCTCCGCGTTCAACACACGTACGGAGCGGATGACGTCTCCTCCTTCTTGATCCAGCAAGGGGGGAAGGAGAGGTTGATGATGATGGCTCCAGCAGCAGCACAACGGCGTGGTGGTGGTGGAACAGCAGCACTCCGGCAGGGCTTCGCCAAGCACGTGACGGAGGAGGAAGAGGTGTAGCAGGGGAAGGGGGCGCCAGGACTTCAGGGTGCGGCTCCCCCTCTCCCCCCTCCCTTTATATAGGCCCCTAGGGGGGGTGCCGGCCCTGGGAGATTCAATCTCCCAAGGGGGCGGCGGCCAAGGGGGGAGGAGTGCCCCCCCAAGGCATGTGGTGCGCCCCCCCCCCCCACCCTAGGGTTTCAACCCTAGGCGCAGGGGGTGGGCCTAGGGGGGCGCACCAGCCCACTATGGGCTGGATCCCCTCCCACTTCAGCCCATGGGGCCCTCCGGGATGGGTGGCCCCACCCGGTGGACCCCCGGGACCCTTCCGGTGGTCCCGGTACAATACCGGGTGACCCCAAAACTTTCCCGATGGTCGAAATACCACTTCCTATATATAATTCTTTACCTCCGGACCATTCCAAAACTCCTCGTGACGTCCGGGATCTCATCCGGGACTCCGAACAACATTCGGTATACTGCATACTCATATTCATACAACCCTAGCGTCACCGAACCTTAAGTGTGTAGACCCTACGGGTTCGGGAGACACGTAGTCATGACCGAGACGGCTCTTGGGCAATAACCAACAGCGGGATTTGGATACCCATGTTGGCTCCCACATGCTCCTTGATGATCTCATCGGATGAACCACGATGTCGAGGATTAGAACAACCCCGTATACAATTCCCTTTGTCATTCGGTACGTTACATGCCAGAGACTCGATTGTCAGTATCCCAATACCTCGTTCAGTCTCGTTACCGGCAAGTCACTTTACTTGTACCGTAATGCATGATCCCGTGACCAAACACTTGGTCACTTTGAGCTCATTGTGATGATGCATTACCGAGTGGGCCCAGAGATACCTCTCCGTCATACGGAGTGACAAATCCCAGTCTCGATCCGTGTCAACCCAACAGACACTTTCGGAGATACCTGTAGTGCACCTTTATAGTCACCCAGTTACGTTGTGACGTTTGGTACACCCAAAGCACTCTTACGGTATCCGGGAGTTACACGATCTCATGGTCTAAGGAAGAGATACTTGACATTGGAAAAGCTCTAGCAAAACGAACTACACGATCTTGTGCTATGCTTAGGATTGGGTCTTGTCCATCACATCATTCTCCTAATGATGTGATCCCGTTGTCAATGACATCTGATGTCCATAGTCAGGAAACCATGACTATCTATTGACCAACGAGCTAGTCAACTAGAGGCTCACTAGGGACATGTTATGGTCTATGTATTCACACGTGTATTACGATTTCCGGATAATACAGTTATAGCATGAATAAAAGACAATTATCATGAACAAGGAAATATAATAATAATGCTTTTATTATTGCCTCTAGGGCATATTTCCAACAGTCTCCCACTTGCACTAGAGTCAATAATCTAGTTACATTGTGATGAATCGAACACCCATAGAGTTCTGGTGTTGATCATGTTTTGCTCGCGAGAGAGGTTTAGTCAACGGATCTGCAACATTCAGATCCGTATGTACTTTGCAAATATCTATGTATCCATCTTGAACATTTTCTCGGATGGAGTTGAAACGACGCTTGATGTGCCTGGTCTTCTTGTGAAACCTGGGCTCCTTGGCAAGGGCAATAGCTCCAGTGTTGTCACAGAAGAGTTTGATCGGCCCCGACGCATTGGGTATGACTCCTAGGTCGGTGATGAACTCCTTCACCCAAATAGCTTCATGCGCTGCCTCCGAGGCTGCCATGTACTCCGCTTCACATGTAGATCCCGCCACGACGCTTTGTTTGCAGCTGCACCAGCTTACTGCTCCACCATTCAACATATACACGTATCCGGTTTGTGACTTAGAGTCATCCAGATCTGTGTCGAAGCTAGCGTCGATGTAACCCTTTACGACGAGCTCTTCGTCACCTCCATAAACGAGAAACATGTCCTTTGTCCTTTTCAGGTACTTCAGGATATTCTTGACCGCTGTCCAGTGTTCCTTGCCGGGATTACTTTGGTACCTTCCTACCAAACTTACGGCAAGGTTTACATCAGGTCTGGTACACAGCATGGCATACATAATAGATCCTATGGCTGAGGCATAGGGGATGACACTCATCTCTTCTTTATCTTTTGCCGTGGTCGGGCATTGAGCCGAGCTCAATATCACACCTTGCAGTACAAGCAAGAACCCTTTCTTGGACTGATCCATTTTGAACTTCTTCAAAATCTTATCAAGGTATGTGCTTTGTGAAAGACCTATGAGGCGTCTCGATCTATCCCTATAGATCTTGATGCCTAATATGTAAGCAGCTTCTCCAAGGTCCTTCATTGAAAAACACTTATTCAAGTAGGCCTTAATGCTGTCCAAGAATTCTATATCATTTCCCATCAAAAGTATGTCATCTACATATAATATGAGAAATGCCACAGAGCTCCCACTCACTTTCTTGTAAACGCAGGCTTCTCCATAAGTCTGCATAAACCCAAACGCTTTGATCATCTCATCAAAGCGAATGTTCCAACTCCGAGATGCTTGCACCAGCCCATAAATGGATCGCTGGAGCTTGCATACTTTGTTAGTGTTCTTAGGATCTACAAAACCTTCCGGCTGCATCATATACAGCTCTTCCTTAAGATAACCGTTAAGGAATGCCGTTTTGACGTCCATCTGCCATATCTCATAATCATAGTATGCGGCAATTGCTAACATGATTCGGACGGACTTAAGCTTCGCTACGGGAGAGAAAATCTCATCATAGTCAATCCCTTGAACTTGCCGATAACCCTTAGCGACAAGTCGAGCTTTATAAATGGTGACATTACCATCCACGTCCGTCTTCTTCTTAAAGATCCATTTGTTTTCTATCGCTCGCCAATCATCGGGCAAGTCAGTCAAAGTCCATACTTTGTTTTCATACATGGATTCTATCTCGGATTTCATGGCTTCTAGCCATTTGTTGGAATCTGGGCCCGCCATTGCTTCTTCATAGTTCGAAGGTTCACCACTGTCTAACAACATGATTTCCAGGACAGGGTTGCCGTACCATTCTGGTGCGGAACATGTCCTTGTGAACCTACGAAGTTCAGTAGCAACTTGATCCGAAGTACCTTGATCATCATCATTAATTTCCTCTTCAGTTGGTGTAGGCATCACGGGAACATTTTCCTGAGCTGCACTGCTATCCTGTTCAAGAGGTAGTACTTCATCGAGTTCTACTTTCCTCCCACTTAGTTCTTTCGAGAGAAACTCTTTTTCCAGAAAGGATCCGTTCTTGGCAACAAAGATCTTGCCCTCGGATCTTAAGTAGAAGGTATACCCAATGGTTTCTTTAGGGTATCCTATGAAGACGCATTTTTCCGACTTGGGTTCGAGCTTTTCAGCTTGAAGTTTCTTGACATAAGCATCGCATCCCCAAACTTTTAGAAACGACAGCTTAGGTTTCTTCCCAAACCATAATTCATACGGTGTCGTCTCAACGGATTTAGACGGTGCCCTATTTAAAGTGAATGTAGCTATCTCTAGAGCGTATCCCCAAAATGATAGCGGTAAATCGGTAAGAGACATCATAGACCGCACCATATCCAATAGAGTGCGATTACGACGTTCGGACACACCGTTACGCTGAGGTGTTCCAGGTGGCGTGAGTTGTGAAACGATTCCACATTTTCTTAAGTGTGTACCAAATTCGTGACTTAAATATTCTCCTCCACGATCCGATCGTAAGAATTTTATATTTCGGTCACGTTGATTCTCTACCTCATTCTGAAATTCCTTGAACTTTTCAAAGGTCTCAGACTTGTGTTTCATCAAGTAGACATACCCATATCTACTCAAGTCATTAGTGAGAGTGAGAACATAACGATATCCTCCGCGAGCCTCAACGCTCATTGGACCGCACACATCGGTATGTATGATTTCCAACAAGTTGGTTGCTCGCTCCATTGTTCCGGAGAACGGAGTCTTGGTCATCTTGCCCATGAGGCATGGTTCGCATGTGTCAAATGATTCATAATCAAGAGACTCCAAAAGTCCATCAGCATGGAGCTTCTTCATGCGCTTGACACCAATGTGACCAAGGCGGCAGTGCCACAAGTATGTGGGACTATCGTTATCAACTTTACATCTTTTGGTATTCACGCTATGAATATGTGTAACATTACGCTCGAGATTCATTAAGAATAAACCATTGACCATAGGGGCATGACCATAAAACATATCTCTCATATAAATAGAACAACCATTATTCTCGGATTTAAATGAGTAGCCATCTCGTACCAAACGAGATCTAGATACAATGTTCATGCTCAAACTTGGCACCAAATAACAATTATTAAGGTTTATAACTAATCCCGTAGGTAAATGTAGAGGTAGCGTGCCGACGGCGATCACATCGACCTTGGAACCATTCCCGACGCGCATCGTCACCTCGTCCTTCGCCAGTCTCCGCTTATTCCGCAGCTCCTGCTGTGAGTTACAAATATGAGCAACGGCACCGGTATCAAATACCCAGGAGTTACTACGAGTACTGGTAAGGTACACATCAATTACATGTATATCAAATATACCTTTAGTGTTGCCGGCCTTCTTATCCTCTAAGTATTTGGGGCAGTTCCGCTTCCAGTGACCCTTCCCCTTGCAATAAAAGCACTCAGTCTCAGGCTTGGGTCCATTCTTTGACTTCTTCCCGGCAACTGGCTTACCGGGCGCGGCAACATCTTTGCCGTCCTTCTTGAAGTTCTTCTTACCCTTGCCCTTCTTGAACTTAGTGGTCTTATTGACCATCAACACTTTATGTTCTTTCTTGATTTCAACCTCTGCCGACTTCAGCATTGAAAATACTTCAGGAATGGTCTTCACCATCCCCTGCATATTATAGTTCATCACAAAGCTCTTGTAGCTTGGTGGGAGCGACTGAAGGATTCTGTCAATGACCGCCTCATCCGGGAGGTTAATGTCCAGCTGGGACAGGTGGCTGTGCAACCCAGACATTTTGAGTATATGCTCACTGACAGAACTGTTTTCCTCCATCTTACAACTATAGAACTTGTCAGAGACTTCATATCTCTCGACCCGGGCATGAGCTTGGAAAACTAGTTTCAGCTCCTCGAACATCTCATATGCTCTGTGTTGCTCAAAACGCTTTTGGAGCCCCGGTTCTAAGCTGTAAAGCATGCCGCACTGAATGAGGGAGTAATCGTCAGCACGTGTCTGCCAAACGTTCAAATCGTCTTGCAGTGCTGGGAGAGCAGGTGGGTCACCTAACGGTGCTTCAAGGACATATGCTTTCTTGGCAGCTATGAGGATGATCCTAAGGTTCCGGACCCAGTCCGTATAGTTGCTGCCATCATCTTTCAGCTTGGTTTTCTCTAGGAACGCGTTGAAGTTCATGTTGACATGAGCGTTGGCCATTTGATCTACAAGACATATTTTGCAAAGATTTTAGACTAAGTTCATGATAATTAAGTTCATCCAATCAAATTATTTAATGAACTCCCACTCAGATTTGACATCCCCTTAGTCATCTAAGTGTTACACGATCCGAGTTGACTAGGCCGTGTCGGATCATCACGTGAGACGGACTAGTCATCATCGGTGAACATTCTCATGTTGATCGTATCTTCCATACGACTCGTGTTCGACCTTTTGGCCTCCGTGTTCCGAGGCCATGTCTGTACATGCTAGGCTCATCAAGTTAACCCTAAGTGTTTTTGCATGTGTAAAACTGTCTTACACCCGTTGTATGTGAACGTAAGGATCTATCACACCCGATCATCACGTGGTGCTTCGAAACGACAAACTTTAGCAACGGTGCACAGTTAGGGGAGAACACTTCTTGAAATTGTTGTAAGGGATCATCTTATTTACTACCGTCGTTCTAAGTAAACAAGATGCATAAAACATAATAAACATCACATGCAATTATATAAAGTAGTGACATGATATGGCCAATATCATATAGCTCCTTTGATCTTCATCTTCGGGGCTCCATGATCATCTTGTCACCGACATGACACCATGATCTCCATCATCATGATCTCCATCATCGTGTCTTCATGAAGTTGTCACGCCAACGACTACTTCTACTTCTATGACTAACGCGTTTAGTAATAAAGTAAAGTAGTTTACATGGCGTTCTTCAATGACACGCGGGTCATACAAAAAATAAAGACAACTCCTATGGCTCCTGCCGGTTGTCATACTCATCGACATGCAAGTCGTGATTCCTATTACAAGAACATGATCTCGTACATCACAATATATCATTAATCATTCATCACAACTTCTGGCCATATCACATCACATGACAATTGCTGCAAAAACAAGTTAGACGTCCTCTAATTGTTGTTGCATCTTTTACGTGGCTGCAATTAGGTTCTAGCAAGAACGTTTTCTTACCTATGAATAACCACAACGTGATTTTGTCAACTTCTATTTACCCTTCATAAGGACCCTTTTCATCGAATCCGCTCCAACTAAAGTGGGAGAGACAGACACCCGCCAGCCACCTTATGCAACTAGTGCATGTTAGTCGGTGGAACCGGTCTCACGTAAGCGTACATGTAAGGTTGGTCCGGGCCGCTTCATCCCACAATACCGCTGAAGCAAGATAAGACTAGTAGCGGCAAGCAAGTTGACAAGATCTACACCCACAACATAATTGTGTTCTACTTGTGCAATAGAGAACTACGCATAGACCTAGCTCATGATGCCACTGTTGGGGAACGTTGCAGAAAATTAAAAATTTTCCTACGGTTTCACCAAGATCCATCTATGAGTTCATCTAAGCAACGAGTCATAGGAGATGCATCTACATACCACTTTGTAGATCGTGAGCAGAAGCGTTCAAAAGAACGGGGTTGAAGTAGTCCTTCTCGTCGTGATCCTATCACCGGAGATCCTAGCGCCGAACGGACGGCACCTCCGCGTTCAACACACGTACGGAGCAGATGACGTCTCCTCCTTCTTGATACAGCAAGGGGGGAAGGAGAGGTTGATGATGATGGCTCCAGCAGCAGCACAACGGCGTGGTGGTGGTGGAACAGCAGCACTCCGGCTGGGCTTCGCCAAGCACATGACGGAGGAGGAAGAGGTGTAGCAGGGGAAGGGGGCGCCAGGACTTCAGGGTGCGGCTGCCCCTCTCCCCCCCTCCCTTTATATAGGCCCCCAGGGGGGGCGCCGGCCCTGGGAGATTCAATCTCCCAAGGGGGCGGCGGCCAAGGGGGGAGGAGTGCCCCCCCAAGGCATGTGGTGCACCCCCCCCCCACCCTAGGGTTTCAACCCTAGGCGCAGGGGGTGGGCCTAGGGGGGCGCGCCAGCCCACTATGGGCTGGCTCCCCTCCCACTTCAGCCCATGGGGCCCTCCGGGATGGGTGGCCCCACCCGGTGGACCCCGGGACCCTTCCGGTGGTCCCGATACAATACCGGGTGACCCCGAAACTTTCCCGATGGCCGAAATACCACTTCCTATATATAATACTTTACCTCCGGACCATTCCGAAACTCCTCGTGACGTCCGGGATCTCATCCGGGACTCCGAACAACATTCGGTATACTGCATACTCATATTCATACAACCCTAGCGTCACCGAACCTTAAGTGTGTAGACCCTACGGGTTCGGGAGACACGTAGTCATGACCGAGACGGCTCTCGGGCAATAACCAACAGCGGGATCTAGATAACCATGTTGGCTCCCACATGCTCCTTGATGATCTCATCGGATGAACCACGATTTCGAGGATTAGAACAACCCCGTATACAATTCTCTTTGTCATTCGGTACGTTACATGCCTGAGACTCGATCGTCGGTATCCCAATACCTCGTTCAGTCTCGTTACCGGCAAGTCACTTTACTCATACCGTAATGCATGATCCCGTGACCAAACACTTGGTCACTTTGAGCTCATTGTGATGATGCATTACCGAGTGGGCCCAGAGATACCTCTCCGTCATACGGAGTGACAAATCCCAGTCTCGATCCGTGTCAACCCAACAGACACTTTCGGAGATACCTGTAGTGCACCTTTATAGTCACCCAGTTACGTTGTGACGTTTGGTACACCCAAAGCACTCTTACGGTATCCGGGAGTTACACGATCTCATGGTCTAAGGAAGAGATACTTAACATTGGAAATGCTCTAGCAAAACGAACTACACGATCTTGTGCTATGCTTAGGATTGGGTCTTGTCCATCACATCATTCTCCTAATGATGTGATCCCGTTGTCAATGACATCTAATGTCCATAGTCAGGAAACCATGACTATCTATTGACCAACGAGCTAGTCAACTAGAGGCTCACTAGGGACATGTTATGGTCTATGTATTCACACGTGTATTACGATTTCCGGATAATACAGTTATAGCATGAATAAAAGACAATTATCATGAACAAGGAAATATAATAATAATGCTTTTATTATTGCCTCTAGGGCATATTTCCAACAGGTATGCCTATGTTGTTCATCTTGGGTCGGAAACAAATAGTAAAGAAATCATCATCTATCTTTTTATTAAATTAAAGCAATCATCAGCCTGCTATCATTATTTTTGGATCCATCCACTGGTTGTTACCATCACTCTAAATTTCTGCATGCTCTCCTTACATAATCTCACCATATTTTTTTCGTATGCATGTCAGATATTGTACATAGTCATGCTGAACATGTAGAGAAAAAGAGAAGAGTTTTGCGCGGCAATACAATGTCATGCAGACATCACTCCATGGTGGGTTCAATGGCAAACCCTCTGTCGGTGTCAAAACCGGCGGATCTCGGGTAGGGGGTCCCGAACTGTGCGTCTAGGCGGATGGTAACAGGAGACAAGGGACACGATGATTTTACCCAGGTTCGGGCCCTCTCGGTGGAGGTAAAACCCTACTCCTGCTTGATTAATATTGATGGTATAGGTATTACAAGAGTTGATCTACCGCGAGATCAGAGAGGCTAAACCCTAGAAGCTAGCCTATGGTATGATTGTTGTTCGTCCTATGGACTAAAACTCTCCAGTTTATATAGACACCAGAGAGGGCTAGGGTTACACAGAGTCGGTTACAATGGGAGGAGATCTTCAAATCGTATCGCCAAGCTTGCCTTCCACGCCAAGGAAAGTCCCTATCCAGACACGGGACGAAGTCTTCAATCTTGTATCTTCATAGTCCGGGAGTCCGGCCAAAGGTTATAGTCCGGCCATCCGGACACCCCCTAATCCAGGACTCCCTCAGTAGCCCCCGAACCAGGCTTCAATGACGACGAGTCCGGCGCGCAAATTGTCTTCGGCATTTCAAGGCGAGTTCTTCTCCAGCTCCATATACTTGTAGAACAGTGTCCGGCTTCTGATAAATGTTGCGCTCCTTGGATTCCACGCCCAATAAAGGCCATTCTCCACGTGTCGAACGAATGTGAAAAGCCAGGGTATTTTTACATTTTCCTCCCTAGCTGCGCAAATGAGCCGCCTATAAAAAGAGGCGAGGATCTAGATCCGAATCATACCATCCTCCTTCCCCGAATATTCATCGGAGCGCCTCTGACAAAGACCCATTCCATCATGGACAGTCGACGCGGCTCCTCCTCTCGCGCTCCCAGCCCTCAGCCTGGAGATTGGGAGGGATGCTCAGTCCTGCACAGCGAGCTAGTGGCGCTCCAAACCAAGGGATTTCTTCCCCCAGCCTTCATGGTTCCGGTTCGAGCCGGACTCGCCACCTACAAGGGCGGAAAACAGGCGGAGAGCGTCCCCAATCCCTCCAAAGGAGAGCGGGTATTTTTCGTCCCTTATCTAATAAGAGGACTCGGATTTCCAATACATCCGTTTCTCCGGGGGCTCCTGGAGTTCTACGGCCTCCAGCTGCACCACCTTACGCCTGCCTCCATTCTGCACATCGCAGGCTTCGTGGCCCTTTGCGAGTTGTTTTTGGGCGTTGAGGCTCATTTCGCGTTGTGGAAAAGATTATTTTGCCTCGTACCCCGTTCTCATGGGGGGTCAATATATCAAGTGGGCGGAGCCGAACTATGGCGCATCGCTGGGACCGGATATCTATCCGGAACCCCGAAGAAGGCGTCCGAAGACTAGCCTTCGGAATGGTTTTATATAGAAGACGCCCCGCTACCGGATCCAGTTCGGATCGGCCTCCCGGAGTTCAGTAATGCTCCCCTGAAGAAATGCCTAAGTTGGCGTCCGCGGAGCCCTCAACGGGAGAACGACAGGGACGTCCTGTACCTGATGGGCCGAATAAGATTATTGGCTCATTCTGGATTGACCATGATTGGGGTCATGGCCACATGCATTATGCAGGGGGTGCAGCCGCTCCAATATAGGGGCCACCCCATGTGGGACTTCAACGGGGAAGATGATGCCACCCGTCATGGCCGTAAGGGGCCGGGACCGGTCGCTGATCTGGTGGAGATCTTGTCCGGCCTGTACAAAGGGGAGAAGGAGGATTTTCTCCGTGTTAGTCCATTGAACGGATTTTCTATGAACAATCCTCAAAGCTGGGTAAGCGGACAACTTTACTCATCTACCCACTTTCGAAATTCCCATGATTGTGTATTTAGTTTGGTGATATTAACGCAGGAGTTACGCCACACGGTGAAGGAGATCAACAACTCTCCCCCATAGCCCGAGGACCCGGAACGGTCCCTCGATCCGGATTCCCAAGAGGATTCGGACTTATGTGTGGAGTTAATTGATGGGGTGTTTCATCAATTGAGTAAGGACAACACCTTAGTGGCCATTACAGCCGATTACCCCGGATTACTTCCAGACTCAAAGGTAGCCGAGACCGAAGTCCTGGTATTTTGAAGGAGATCCATCCATGCCTTATTTTGAATGCTGTGGACCAATGGTGTTTCATTTTGCAGGGGAAATCCTTGAGGCGGAGTGCCGGGCCCACGGTGGGCAACCAACAAGGGCCGCTAAAGACCGGCGGGCAAAAAAGAAGTGCGGACCAGATCGAGACTCCGGTGCAAAGGTACGGCATGCGAATTTCATGCCTAGGGTCTATGCCATCAAGTCATTCTAACGCCCATGTTCTTCTTAGGAAGAAGAGAGCCCGCCGGACTATATCCACCGGCCAAACTTCAAGGCTGGGTCCGGAAGCGGAGGCGGACACTGGACGCGCGTCGGGCGTTCCTCCGATAGAGGATGCAGACGGGCTATCTGCCACCAGTTCAGAGGTGGAGAGTGCCATGAACCACTGGCATCGCCGGACTATTCTTCAGGACGCATGTTTTCCCCAGAGGCGTTGAATGCCTTTAATACAGGAGATGCGTACCTCCGTGCCGCTCGAAATGGTCTAGCCAGGGCCATGGAGCTGTATGTAAAAGACATATGAGTGAGTAAATCTGATAGTTATATATGTCGGTAGCCACCGAGACTTGAAATAGTTAAGATAACTGTTTTAAGGATCATGTGTTATGCAGGGTCTTACAGAGAAGAACATGCAACTGTCTCAGGAGTTGGCGGAGTGCAAGGCCCAACTCGAGGCCGCACTGGCCGCTTCAGCAATTGGAAAGGAGACCCCCTCAGGTAATGTGTGTTCCCAAAAATAATTCCATTGCGAAGTGCGGCATGTGTGCAATGCTGACGATAACAATGCAGATGAAGCTGGAGTAAATCCGGACAAGCAACAACTCCTGCGCCAGCTAAAGGCTGGCGAGAGCGTGCTGACAAGGGTGAGGCAAGAGCAGAACAAACTTCAAGATGCCAATACCCAGCTGGGCGAAGAACTAAAGGATGTTCGTATCCAGCTGTCTGCTTCCGTAAAGGAGAATCAGCGACTTCGACGCGGCATTTTTAGTAAGTGCTTGAATGAATTTTCAAGAAAAAATCAGTGAGGAAGTCGATTGACAGAGCTATGTCTGTAGGTCTGCTGACAGGTCGTCCTACGGAGGAAATGCCCGATTCAACAGGGGACCTTCTTCCTGAGCTGTTGCAACTGCACAAACGAGTTCGGCAAGCAATGCAGGGTGTCGTCCAGGCTATGTGGCCATCCCTCTCCGTGCCCGAAGGCCTTGGGGAGCTTGCCAAGAAGCTTGAGGGAGTGCGGCAGCGCTTCCGGATGTGGAAGATATCGGCCTGTCCTCAAGGTGCGAGGGAGGCCTGGGCCATGGTGAAGACTCCGTACACGAAGGCGGACCCGAACCACATGGCTGAGGTCGGCCCTATGGGTCCGGACGGAAAGTAGATCCCTGTCAGTTTAGTGTATGGCCAGGTAGAGCTGGCTGCCAAGTATTCTCAACAGGACTGTAAATTAGACCGCCTGTTGGATGGTATTGAAGAAGAATATACTGAGTCGGATTGACTCTGTAATTTAAAATGACATGAAAAATGCCTTCTAGCCGGATTGTAGATCGTTTGTCATTGCGGACCTTTTCGCTTCGACCTCTGGACCCTATAGTCCGGAGTGTGTCCGAATACCCTCTCGATTATGTAAGAACCGGGGTATGCATGGAGACAAGGCGTAGGGGTCATAATTGCTTTAGCAGACAAGTGCCCAACTAGTTATGTTATATTACATGGTTAGTAAGAAACATCTTCCAGGGAGAATAGTTCCGTTAGGGGTTCCTTTCCCTGGGAGGCATGCCCTAAAGTGCATGTCCAAACTGCTAAAAAAGAGCAGAGAAGCGTCTGGGGGTAGATAAACAAACAAGAAAAATCATCTTTTAGTTCACCGACAGAATATTCCCTTAAGAACGCTAGCTTTCGGCTTCACCCAGTCTGAGGTACACATCCGGCTGACCCGGTAGTAACAATCGCAGAGGTGCTCCCTTTACCTCCTAGCCGAATGAACGGGAACGTAGGGGTAAGCACAGGAGCCAGGCAACCCAGCTTGGCCAAAACTTAAGTCATATCCATGCATATAATGGTGTATAAAAGGTTCATGTGGAAGTGTAACGCATGTTTTGGGCATGAGGCCCGTTTATATAAACTTCTGATAAAGAAGCCCCAGGTATGATGAGCGTGGGTGGTGCGTCAAGTATGTGCGGACGATGCGCAAGCAAGCCCCTAAGGGCTTGGGAGAAGAAAAAAGGAAAAGGGAGGAAGAAGGAGAGAAATGCCAGACAGCTTAATGTGAAAAAATGAAAAGGGAACAGAGGAAGGAGACGAACGCGGAGTCCGGCGCTAGGCGTAGAATCTTCGTAGACGTGTTGCGTTCCATGGGTTCGGCTCGAGTCGGTTGTCCGATGCGTTTCGCAGACGGTACGCTCCGCCAGTCAGTACTTGGTTGATTATGAAGGGACCCTCCCATTTGGGCTTTAGTTTGTCCTTTTTCTTGTCCGGCAGGCGTAGAACTAGTTCGCCAACATTGTAAGTTTTGGCCCGTACTTCTCTGCTTTGATATCTTCGAGCATGTTGTTGATAGAATGCAGAACGAGCTTTTGCCACGTCTCGCTCCTCCTCCAATGCGTCCAAGCTGTCCTGCCGATCGAGCTCGGCTTCTCTTTCTTTGTACATGCGCACTCGAGGTGAGTCATGTATTATGTCGCAGGGCAGAACTGCCTCTGCGTCGTATACCATAAAAAATGGTGTGAATCTGGTAGTGCGATTCGGCGTGGTCCGCAGCCCCCAGAGTACGGAGTCAAGCTCCTCTACCCAGTGTGTGTTTGATTCCTTGACGGATCGCACTGGTCTGGGTTTGATGCCGCTCATAATAAGACCGTTGGCTCCTTCGACTTGACCGTTAGTTTGTGGGTGATAGACTGAAGCGTAGTCGAGCTTGATGCCCATGTTTTTGCACCAGAGTTTAACTTCGTCGGCCATAAAGTTTGTGCCGTTGTCAGTTATGATGCTATGGGGGACGCCGTAATGGTGTACAACCCTGGATATGAAGTCTATCACCGGTGCGGATTCGGCCGTCTTTACAGGCTTGGCCTCTATCCATTTGGTGAATTTGTCCACCATAACCAATAGGTATTTTTTCTTGTGGGTTCCTCCTTTAAGGGGTCCAACCATGTCAAGCCCCCAGACCGCGAAAGGCCAGGTGATGGGGATAGTTTGTAGGGCGGTAGGTGGCATGTGGCTTTGATTAGCAAATAATTGGCAACCGACGCATCGCTGTACCAAGTCCTGAGCGTCTGCCCGGGCCGTCGGCCAATAGAATCCGGTACGGAAGGCCTTGCTTACAAGGGCCTGGGCTGCGGCGTGGTGCCCGCCAAGTCCGGCATGAATTTCAGCTAGAAGATTGCGCCCTTCTTCTTCGGAGATACACCTTTGCAGGACTCCGGTTGTGCTCTTCTTATAAAGCTCTCCCTCGTGGACTTTGTAGGCTTTAGATCGTCGCACTATGCAGCGGGCCTCGTTTTGGTCCTCGGGAAGTTCCTGCCTAGTTAGGTAGGCTAGGAATGGTTCTGTCCACGGGGCAATGACTGCCATTATTGTGTGGGCGGATGGTGTTGTTTCGTTGGCAGAGCCACCAACTGTGTCAGAATGTACGGTGAGGGGTAGTGTGACTGTGTCCGAGCTGTTGTTTCCGGACTCTCCCTCCCATGTTACGGATGGCTTGAAAAGCCTCTCTAGGAAGATGTTGGGTGGGACGGCATCGCGCTTTGCGCTGATGCGTGCCAACACGTCTGCTGCCTGGTTGTTCTCCCGGGCTATATGGTGAAATTCGAGCCCCTCAAACCGGGCTGACATTTTTAAGATGGCGTTGTGATAAGCTGCCATTTTCGGATCTTTGGCGTCAAAGTCTCCATTTATTTGGGATATCGCGAGGTTTGGATCCCCACGGACCTCTAGGCGCTGAATGCCCATGGAGACTGCCATCCGGAGACCATGTAGAAGGGCCTCGTATTCGGCTGCGTTGTTGGAGTCCGTGTACATTATCTGGAGTACGTATTGGACTGTATCTCCTGTAGGGGACGTCAGAATGACGCCAGCCCCCAGGCCAGCCAGCATTTTGGAGCCGTCCAAGTGCATGATCTAGTTGGAATATGCATCGTACTCTTTAGGGAGCTCGGCTTCGGTCCATTCGGCGATGAAGTCAGCCAAAACCTGCGATTTGATAGCTCGCCGTGGCTTGTAAATTATGTCGAACGGAAGGAGCTCAATGGCCCATTTGGCAATCCGGCCCGTTACGTCGCGGTTGTTTATAATATCATTAAGAGGTACTTCGGATGCCACTGTCATCGAACACTCTTGGAAATAGTGTCGCAGCTTCCGGGATGCCATGAACACCGCGTATGCTATCTTTTGATAATGCGGGTACCGGGACTTGCATGGGGTTAGGACAGTGGACACGTAGTAAACCGGCTTTTGGAGAGGAAACTTGTGTACGTCCGTTTCTCTTTCGACGACGAGCACCGCGCTTACAACTTGATGGGTTGCCGTGATGTATAATAGCATAGGTTCGCCCGTGTTAGGCGCAGCCAGGACCGGATTTTTTGCCAGTATGGCTTTGATTTCTTCGAGTCCGGCCGTGGCGGCATCCGTCCACTCAAAGTGTTCGGTGTGCCGCAGGAGGCGATAAAGGGGTAATGCCTTTTCTCCTAAGCGGGAGATAAAGCGGCTTAGAGCTGCCACGCATCCGGTCAATTTTTGTATTTGCTTGAGGTCTTTTGGGATATCCAATTGCGACAGAGCTCGGATCTTGGCCGAGTTTGCTTCGATTCCTCTACCGGATACAATGAAGCCCAAGAGCTTTCCGGCTGGCACGCCGAAAACGCATTTTTCTGGGATGAGCTTAATGTCATATGCACAGAGATTGTTGTGAGCCTCAAGTCGTCTACTAAAGTTTCGACATGTTTGGATTTGATGACCACGTCATCTACGTATGCTTCAACTGTTTTGCCAGACATGTCTGAATCATGCGCTGATATGTTGCGCCGGCGTTTTTGAGCCCAAAGGGCATCGTGTTGAAGCAGAATGGGCCGTACGGGGTGATGAATGCCGTTGCGGCTTGGTCTGATTCTGCCATCTTGATTTGGTGGTAGCCAGAGTATGCGTCGAGGAAACACAATGAATCGTGTCCTGTAGTGGCGTCGATGATTTGATCAATTCGGGGGAGAGGGAAAGGATCCTTTGGGCAGGCCTTATTTAGGTCTTTGAAATCGACACATAGGCGCCAGGATTTGTCCTTCTTTGGTACCATCACCAGGTTTGCTAGCCAGTCCGGATGTTTTATATCTCTGATGAATTCGGCTTCCAGTAGTTTTGCTAGCTCTTCTCCCATGGCTTGTCTCTTGGGTTTGGAGAAACACCGCAGAGTCTGCTTAACGGGTTTAAACCCCTTTAGGATGTTCAGGCTGTGCTCAGCCAGCCTGCATGGGATTCCTGGCATGTCTGAAGGGTGCCAGGCAAAAATGTCCCAATTTTCACGTAGGAATTCTCTGAGTGCGGCATCTACATCGGGTTTTAGTTGTGCCCCGATGGATGCCATTTTTGTGGGGTCCATTGGATGGACTTGGAATTTGACTATTTCGTCTGTTGGTTTGAAGGAGGTGGACTTGGATCTCTTATCTAGTATCACATCATCCCTATCCACCGTGGAGCACAACATAGTTAGTTCCTCGGCCGCTAGGGCTTCGGATAATGCCTCCAGGGCCAGTGCGGCTGTCTTATTTTCGGCGCGGAGCGCTGTGTCCGGATCACTTGTAAGAGTGATGATTCCGTTGGGTCCAGGCATTTTGAGCTTCATGTACCCATAATGGAGTATGGCTTGGAAAAGTGTAAATGCTTCTCGCACTAGCAGAGCGTGGTATCCGCTGCTGAACGGGGCCACTTGAAATGTGACCTCCTGTCAGGACCCCGATCCTAAGTCACACCGATCTAGCATGTAACACCCCATATCACTTTGCGGCCTCACGCACCGTATTCCCACGGTTGTCGCCTTACCATGCCCGGGACCGTTTGCGCCTTTTGGCACACGTATATGATAGTGTCGCTAGCATCCATATGACAAAGAACCCAGGCTGACATGGCTAGTCGTGAACCCGAAGTGGCACTAACTTACAGGGACAGACATACATGACCCAGCATCTAACGTGTTGGTCATCAACGAGTGAATCCGGGCTGTAGCAACTGGGCTAGCAGGAATCCGGTAAACCGGGCTGTAGCAGGATAACAGGACTCTGGTAGACACCGTGTGACATTTCCTCGAAGGGATAGACACAGGAACAAAGAAGGACACATGCCGGCCAGCCTAAGTGTTCCGGAGCAGTAGCAAGCTACCAGGGCTCAGTGGAAGCACTAGGAGACATTTCCCGGTAAGAGAGGCTACTAAGGATAAACAACTAGATAGTCAGATCCCACACATAGCAATACACATTACACGTACGCATAACATGCAAGTATGTGTTGTACAACATGGCATCACAGCATAACTCAACAACTCATATAGATAAAGGCTCAGAAGAGCCATCATAGCATTAATTACAAACAGGGGTCACATGACCCAACATTCAGAGCAAACAAGCAACAAGCGGAAGCATTACATGTCTGAGTACAGACATCTACAAATGAAAAAGGCTGAACAGCCTGACTATCTACAACATCCGATCAAGATCGTAGCTGAGGTACAAGCTACTTGTCGAAGCCCATGAGAACACTAGTACGACCAAAGTCTCCGCTGCAAAAACATAAATAAAGCAACATGAGTACAAAGGTACTCAGCAAGACTTACATCAGATCCTATCATACATGCATTTGTATCAAGAGGGTAATGTGGGGATTAGTTGCAGCAGGCCAGCCTTGACTCAGTGGCTATCCTGTTCTACGATTACCAGAACTTCTTTGAGGTGATATGGCGCACACGAGTCCACTAATCATCACACAATACACTACTATGGATTCATCCCCGTCTCCCTACGAGAAGGCCATCCATAGCACTCACACTTGTCTTGAGCCTTTTAGAGTATCCACTTCATGTTGTCTATGTACCACGTAAGCATCCAAGAAGTCCATAACCGTGGACCCGGCTATTCGAATAGATCATGTTAACCCTGCAGGGGTGTACTTCTTCACACACGCTCTCGCCACTTACCGCCATGTACACGTCATGTATCTCGGCAACCTTCAAGCGGAAGCCTGACGAGGGTGTCGGCCATGACCTGACTAACCACACAAGACTCTAGTCCAGGTTTATCGCCTATTCGGGTTCCATCCGCAAGGAGATCCGGCCGGGGTGTCGCTCACGGCCCCAAATGATGTGTGCAGGGTTCCCGAGCCCACCATCCGGGTGCCACTCGGTACACCAGGCCACGTGTGCCTAGTCTGTCCCAAGCCCACCCTGCCGGGTGCCACTTGGTAGAAAAATAGCACTACCTACAAACACCAGAAACTAGTTGCGACTCCTGGACAGAGATCAAGTTGGTTAATAAGTCGAGAGGGGTCGAGTTATCGGAACCCAATGTGTGGTAGTATCGAGTCATTGGACAACATACATAGAACTCAGTGCTTAAGGACGGTTCCAGTGAGACAACCCACCATGTACTCCTACATGGCCTCTCACCGCTACCTTTACTAAATCGTGTTCACACGTTCACTCTCAGCATCAGAACATATCATAACACTCCCATTCATTCCCAATGAATCAGACCTGACACAACTCTAAGCAATAGTAGGCATAGCATGGTAGGAACACAACATGGCTCAATCAACTCCTACACATGCTAGTGGGTTTCAACTATTTACTGTGGCAATGACAGGTCATGCAGAGGAATGGGTTCAACTACCGCAGCACAAAGTAGCAAATGAATCATTGTTGTCCTAATGCAATAACTGAGAGCAGGAGCGAGAGAGTAGGATTGTATCGAAATGAACAAGGGGGTTTGCTTGCCTGATAGATCAACAGAGGGGGCACTGCTCCTCAGACATGTACTCTGGAACGGTCTCCGGAGCAGGACCTATCAAGAAGGAACGGTGTCGGCAATCAATACACAAGCATATGCAACAATATGATGCATGAACATGGCATGTAGATGTGATGTGGTTTGTGCTAATGCAGCTAGCATTCTATTTGGATGAAGTCCATTTGAATCAAGGATTCAAATGCAACTCCAAGTAAGCTCTTTATAAATGCCCTTTTTAGTGTTTCACTTATACAGTAGGTATAAGTTGGTTTGTCATGCATGAAACTAGTACAGATGGAAAGATTGCATTTTTATGATAATTTTTCATATATAAATTATTTCAATCTGAGCTACGGTTGAATTTCTACGAATTTTTGAAGTTTATATCATTTTCTGGAATTTCCTGATTTAATTTAAATCCAGAAAATGGATAACTGCGTCATCATGACGGCATGCCTGCATCAGCAGGGCAACGGTGCTGACCAGGTCAAACCTGACGTGTGGGGTCCACACGTCAGTGACACAGTGTTAAATAAGGTGGTTTTACTAATCTAATTAAAAGAGTAGGGCGCAGAGGCCCACTGCCATTGTCAGAGTTAGCTTAAATGGTGATTAGCGCTAAGCTAATCACCTGGCCGACAGGGCCCGCATGTCAGGCCGGCGAGGTCGTGGGCGGCGACCTCAGGACGTGGCGGCGTCCGCGTTACAGGCCACGGGGGCGGCGGCTAAGGGCACCGGGGCGTAGCCCGGGCTCGTCCACAACCAGGGGAGCAGACGGGAGGCTGCGGGGGCGGAGGAGCTCGCCGGAGTGAAGCTCGCGGCGGCGGCCGAAGCACGGCTCGAGCGGGCGCGCGGCTAGGGCGCATGGGGAGGCAGGAGAGGAGGGGGAACCGACGCGGGGCTCACAGCGGGCCGGAAGAGCAGCTTGGCGGCCTCGGGGGCGTGCTGACGGCGGCGAACGGCGATGGAGATCCACGGCGGCGGAAGGTTGAAGAAGGCGTCGAGGACGGCGTTGCAGGGCACCCCAGCTTGTTTGGATCGTCGGAGAGGACGAGGGAGACGTAGCGGAGCTTCTGGGCACGACGGAGGGGCGAGGAGACGGTGATGGCCGCGGTGGTACTCGTCGGCGGCGACGGGTGGCTCTCGGGTGGCTGTGAGAACGCGAGGGGGAGGAGGGAGAACAACCAGAGAGAGGGGAGAGCAAGAGGGGCCTCGTGCGTGTCTCCTGGCGTCTCGAGAAGGGTCGGGGAAGGAGAGGAAGCAAGCAGGGAGGTGGCCACGGCGATTGCTCGCGCGTCGACACGCCTCTTCCTACTGGCAAAGGTTGAGGACGACCGCCTCGCCCTGGTGGGCTGGGCCTTTGCTACAGTAGCAGGCCGTAGGTAAGTCAGGTGGGCTTCTCTTTCTCCTTTCTGTTTTGTTTCCTTTTTTTATTTTTCTGACATTTGTTTTTATTTAAAAAAATACTAAATCATTTTATTTTCTTATGCCAATTTTTTTGTAGGAACTAGTGGTATTATTCCAGAGCTCCCCAACAAGTGGCACAATTTTTGGACATATATTATATATATATATAACATATATATATCCAATGCAAATAATTATGCATTAATTCCAAATGCCCAAAATAAATACTTATGAGCTCCTAAAAATATTGGTTTGATTTTTATCTCTGTCCAATATTTTCAGAGAGCAACATGAGCATTTTCTTGGACCCTTTTGGAGCATTTTTTATTTGGGTCATTTCCAGAAATGATTCTGAGGGTTTCACAAATCCCCAATTCAAATTTAAATGAAATTTAAACATGATGCACACATGACTAGCTAGCCTAGGTCATACCAGAACTAGGGATGTGACAACTCGCCCCCACTTGAAAGAATCTCGTCCCGAGATTCAGGGGTCGACGGAAAGAAGGTGGGGTACTCCAGTCGAAGACGATCTTCTCGCTCCCAAGTAGCTTCTCTCTCGGAATGATGAGACCACTGAACCTTGAGAAACTTGATGTTCTGACGTCGAGTGACACGCTCTGCTTGATCAAGAATGCGAACCGGGTACTCTCGGTATGTGAGGTTATCTTGGAGATCAAGCGTTTCGTGGTCCACTCCGCGGATAGGATCCGAGAAGCAACGCCTGAGTTGAGAGACGTGGAAGACATCGTGCACTCTGGAAAGATGTGGGGGTAGTTCCAACTGGTAGGCAACCTCTCCTCGTTTAGCAAGAATGCGAAAAGGACCAATGTAACGAGGAGCCAACTTGCCCTTGATACCGAATTGACGGGTACCCTTCAAAGGAGTAACCTGAAGGTAAGCTTTGTCGCCAACTTCATAAGTCATATTCTTATGATGACGATTATAATGGCTCTTTTGACGAGACTGGGCTGTTTTCAAATTCTCACGAATGATACGAACTTGCTCTTCTGCCTCCTGGATCATGTCCGGTCCAAAGAATTGTCTTTCACCGGTTTGTGACCAGTTCAAAGGTGTTCGACATCTTCGTCCATAGAGAATCTCAAAAGGAGCTTTCTTGAGACTGGATTGATAGCTATTGTTATAAGCAAACTTGGCAAAAGGAAGACATTTCTCCCAATCCATACCGAATGAGATAAAGCAAGCTCTAAGCATGTCTTCGAGAATTTGGTTGACCCTTTCCACCTGACCACTCGACTGAGGGTGGAAAGTGGTACTGAAGGAAAGATGGGTTCCCATGGCAGTCTGGAAACTCTCCCAGAAATGAGAAGTGAAAAGACTACCACGGTCTGAATTGATCTCTAGTGGAACACCATGAAGTGACACTATTCGAGAAATATATAAGTCAGCGAGCTGACTAGCGGTGATACTCTCTCGAACAGGTAGGAAGTGAGCCACTTTGGAAAGACGATCAACAATTACGAAGATAGCATTATTCCCTCTCTTGGTCCTCGGAAAGCCGGTGATGAAATCCATACCAACTTTATCCCATTTCCACTCAGGAATAGCTAAAGGCTGAAGGGTGCCAGCAGGTCTCTGATGCTCTGCTTTAACGCGACAATAAACGTCGCAGTTAGCAATAAACTGAGCGATTTCTCTCTTCATCCTAGTCCACCAGAACCTCTGGCGTAGGTCCTGATACATCTTAGTACTACCGGGATGAATCGCGAGAGGAGATTCATGCGCCTCCTTAAGAATCAATTGTCGCAGATGTTGATTCTTGGGAACCACCAAGCGGTTTTCAAAGAAAACAACACCTTGATCATCCATAGAGAAACATGCACCAATTCCCTTCTCAATGTTTCTCTTGATCCGGGAAATTCCCGTGTCCTGCTTTTGAGCAGCGACAACCCGATCCTCAAGGTCAGGTTTCGCCACCAAGGTAGAAAGCAATCCATGAGGAGCAATGTGAAGGTTAAGCTTACAGAATTCCTCATGGAGAAGTGGTTGGCCCTGCTGCAACATGAGATTGTTGCAATAGGATTTACAACTTAGCGCATCAGCCATGACATTGGCTTTGCCTGGAGTGTAGGTAATCCCTAAGTCGTAATCTGAGATCAACTCCAACCAACGTCTTTGCCTAAGGTTCAGATCCGGTTGGGTGAAGATATACTTGAGACTCTGGTGATCGGTGTAGATCTCGCAACGTTTACCAAGAAGGTAATGTCGCTAGGTCTTGAGTGCATAGACTACGGCTGCAAGCTCTAGATCATGTGTAGGATAATTCTCCTCATGTGGATGCAACTGTCGAGATGCATAGGCAATCACATGACGATCCTGCATAAGAATGCAACCTAGTCCCTGTCGTGAGGCGTCGCAATAGATAACAAAGTCTTTAGTGAAATCCGGTGGCACGAGTATGGGAGCAGAAGTCGGGCGTCTTTTCAGTTCCTGAAAACTGTACTCACACTGTGGGGACCACTCAAACTTTTTATCTTTCTTGAGAAGTTCCGTGAGAGGTTTGGCTACTTTGGAGAAGTTTTCAACAAAGCGGCGACAATAGCTGGCTAGACCAAGGAAACTCCTAACTTGTTTAACGGTTTCAGGTGGAGTCCAATCAAGAACGGCCTTAACTCTTTCGGGGTTGACAGCAATGCCCTTACCAGAGATTACGTGGCCTAGGTAGGTCACTTCTGGCAACCAAAATTCGCACTTGGAGAACTTGGCATAAAGGCGATGCTCCCTGAGTTTTTCTAACACAAGTCTAAGATGTTCGGCATGCTCTTCCTCGTTCTTCGAGTAAATAAGAATATCATCGAGATAAACCACGACGAATTTATCTAAGTACTCCATGAAGATCGAGTTCATCAAGCGGGAGAATGTGGCTGGAGCATTGGTTAGACCAAAGGACATGACGGTGTACTCGTACTGGCCATAACGAGTGACAAATGCTGTCTTGGGGATGTCCCCGTTTCTGATCTTGATTTGGTGGTAGCCTAACCTCAAATCCATCTTGGAAAAGACTGGGGATCCAGCGAGCTGATCATACAGATTGTTGATCCTGGGGAGCGGATATTTGTTCTTTATCGTGACCAAATTAATGGGACGATAATCTACAACCATCCGGTCTGTACCATCCTTCTTCTTGACAAATAGGACGGGGCAAGCCCAAGGAGAAGAACTAGGACGGATGAAACCCTTTTGCAAGGACTCATCAAGTTGTTTCTTAAGCTCGGCTAGTTCTAAGGGTGCCATCTTGTAAGGTCTGCTAGAGATTGGAGCGGTTCCTGGGATAAGATCTATGACGAACTCTACATCTCTGTTAGGTGGAACACCTGGCAGTTCCTCTGGAAAGACATCCGAAAAGTCACGGACTACCGGGATATCTTCAAGGTCTGGAAGAGGGCTGGCATTAAGAGAATAGAGCTGACGCTTTGCAACTCTGGTGGAGACAGTGACTATCTTGCCAGATGGGTGTGTAAGCTGAACAGATCTGGTGTAATAATCAATCTTGGCATGATGAGCTGTCATCCAGTCCATACCCAAGATGATGTTAATATCTGAGGACTTGAGGGCTACAAGTGATGCAAGAAATGCAAGTCTATCAACAAGGATTTCATTACCATAGCTGATTCTGGTGGTTTGCCACCTAGACCTTGGGGTTTGAATTTCAAGCGGAGTTGGCATATCACAAAATGACATGTCGTGCAAACGAGCATAGCCTTCAGAAATGAAAGAATGAGATGCTCCAGTATCGAATAGAACCGATGCTGGATGACAGTTGACAAGGAGTGTACCAAGAATGACATCCGGATCATCATGAGCGTCTTTAGCTGAGACGTGATGCACACGTCCACGCTCAGTGCGAGCTGGCTTGGCACTGATCGTCTTGCTTGATGGCTTGACACAGCCAACAGACTTCTCGGGCTGGGGTGGAGCATAGCTAGTCTGAGAACAGTCACGTGCATAGTGTCCTGGCTTACCGCATGTGAAGCAAGTCCCTGAAGTTGGACGTGGACCCGCACTGACAAGCAGTCTACCAATAGGCATGGGTGGAACATACAACTAAGCTGGGGAAGGCACCACATAGGGTGGTCTCGGTGTATATCCAGAAGGAAGCGCGGAGTTTGGAACCCAAATCCGGCGCTTCTAAGAGCTAGAGCCAGAGGAAGATCCCAAATCACGGGTGTGCTTACGAGACTCCTCGTAAGTGAGCTGAGTTGTCTCTGCATTGATGGCCATGTTCACAAGAGCTTGGAATGTATCACAATGATGCAGGTGGAGATCACGACGCAACTTGGGGTTGAGACCCTTCCAGAACCTAGCCTGCTTCTTGGCATCCGTGGACACCTCTTCTGTGGCATAGCAGGCAAGGTTCTCAAACTCTCTACTGTAAGCATCAACAGCCATCTTACTCTGGGTGAAACTACAGAACTCTTCTCTCTTGAGATCAATGAGGGCCTTAGGAATGTGATGCTCGCAAAAAGCCTCAGTGAAATCCCTCCAGGTAGGAATCTGGCCAGCTGGAAGCATAGCCTCATAGTTCTGCCACCAAAGACTAGCAGGACCTTCTAGGTGGTATGTGGCATAGGTGACCTTGTCATCTTCAGCTACGTTCGCAGAACGCAGCTTATGAGTGATGCTGCGGAGCCAGTCATCTGCATTGAGTGGCTCGATGGAATGATGAAAGGTAGGTGGGTGCAAGCGAATGAAGTCATGAATGGTTGCAGACCCTTTGAACTGATGTGCGGTGTTCTCCTCAATACGTGCCAACAAGCGGTTAGACTCACGCTTGTTCCTCTCCATTTCTAACATGAACTCTGCCAATGAAGGTTGGTCGGGAGGATCCTCATCCCTACCATCTTCGTGGTTCTGGCTACGGGCAACAGAACTTCGCTTAACTGATGACATCCTGAGAAACGAAACCAAGGACATATCAGCATCAACTATAGGCTATAGAATGTAGGACAAGGAAATTAGTAACTCTCGAACTCCTAGGGCAATTCTGGCAGCATAACGGCAGTAAAATACTCAAAATGAGACATCCTGCTAAAATGGGGTAGTAACATACTCAACATCATTACTCAAGGTTCTGAGATAGTACTAAACAGACTACACCGGAAGTACTTGAAACTGGGGTATGACTCTGATCAACCAATCCTATGGGACTACGGAGTAGTAACACATGATCCTAATAGACGGAAGGGCTAGCCTAGTTCCTTAACCCCGTAGGAAAGATAGGATGACTCAGATCGGAAGGCGATGAGGTATAAGGAGTAAAAAGAGCCTTACGTTCCTTCCCACAATCAATTCCCTTACATAACTAGAGAATTTCTAGACTCAACTTCGACTAGTTTGGCTTGGTAATCCTACAGGCAGTCGGGCTCTGATACCAAAGTTGTCAGGACCCCGATCCTAAGTCACACTGATCTAGCATGTAACACCTCATATCACTTGGCGGCCTCACGCACGGTATTCCCACGGTTGTCGCCTTACCATGCCCGGGACCGTTTGCGCCTTTTGGCACACGTATATGATAGTGTCGCTAGCATCCATATGACAAAGAACCCGGGCTGACATGGCTAGTCGTGAACCCGAAGTGGCACTAACTTACAGGTACAGGCATACATGACCCAGCATCGAACGTGTCGGTCATCAACGAGTGAATCCGGGCTATAGCAACTGGGCTAGCAGGACTTCGGTAAACCGGGCTGTAGCAGGCTAACAGGACTCTGGTAGACACCGTGTGACATTTCCCCGAAGGGACAGACACAGGAACGAAGAAGGACACATGCCGGCCAGCCTAAGTGTTCGGGAGAAGTAGCAAGCTACCAGGGCTCAGTGGAAGCACTAGGAGACATTTCCCGGTAAGAGAGGCTACTAAGGATAAACAACTAGATAGTCAGATCCCACACATAGCAATACACATTACACGTACGCATAACATGCAAGTATGTGCTGTACAACATGGCATCACAGCATAACTCAACAACTCATATAGATAAAGGCTCAGAAGAGCCATCATAGCACTAATTACAAGTAGGGGTCACATGACCCAACATTCAGAGCAAACAAGCAACAAGCGGAAGCATTACATGTCTGAGTACAGACATCTACAAATGAAAAAGGTTGAAGAGCCTGACTATCTACAACATCCGATCAAGATCGTAGCTGAGGTACAAGCTACTTGTCGAAGCCCATGAGAACACTAGTAAGACCGAAGTCTCCGCTGCAAAAACATAAATAAAGCAACATGAGTACAAAGGTACTCAACAAGACTTACATCAGATCCTATCATACATGCATTTGTATCAAGAGGGTAATGTGGGGTTTAGTTGCAGCAAGCCAGCTTTGACTCAGTGGCTACCTGTTCTACGACTACCAGAACTTCTTTGAGGTGATATGGCGCACACGAGTCCACTAATCACCACACAATGCACTACTGTGGATTCATCCCCATCTCCCTACGAGAAGGCCATCCATAGCACTCACACTTTTCTTGAGCCTTTTAGAGTATCCACTTCAAGTTGTCTATGTACCACGTAAGCATCCAAGAAGTCCATAACCGCGGACCCGGCTATTCGAATAGATCATGTTATCCCTGCAGGGGTGTACTTCTTCACACACGCTCTCGCCACTTACCGCCATGTACACGTCATGTATCTCGGCAACCTTCAAGCGGAAGCCTGGCGAGGGTGTCGGCCACGACCTGACTAACCACACAAGACTCTAGTCCAGTTTTATCGCCTATTCGGGTTCCATCCACAAGGAGATCCGGCCGGGGTGTCGCTCACGGCCCCAAATGATGTGTGCAGGGTTCCCGAGCCCACCATCCGGGTGCCACTCGGTACACCAGGCCACGTGTGCCTAGTCTGTCCCAAGCCCACCCTGCCGGGTGCCACTTGGTAGAAAAATAGCACTACCTACAAACACCAGAAACTAGTTGCGACTCCTGGACAGAGATCAAGTTGGTTAATAAGTCGAGAAGGGTCGAGTTACCGGAACCCAATGTGTGGTAGTATCGAGTCATTTGACAACATACATAGAACTCAGTGCTTAAGGACGGTTCCAGTGAGACAACCCACCATGTACTCCTACATGGCCTCTCACTGCTACCTTTACCAAATCGTGTTCACATGTCCACTCTCAGCATCAGAACATATCGTAACAATCCCATTCATTCCCAATGAATCAGACCTGACACAACTCTAAGCAATAGCAGGCATAGCATGGTAGGAACACAACATGGCTCAGTCAACTCCTACACATGCTAGTGGGTTTCAACTATTTACTGTGGCAATGACAGGTCATGTAGAGGAATGGGTTCAACTACCGCAGCACAAAGTAGCAGATGAATCGTTGTTGTCCTAATGCAATAACTGAGAGCAGGAGCGAGAGAATAGGATTGTATCGGAATGAACAAGGGGGTTTGCTTGCCTGATAGATCAACAGAGGGGGCACTGCTCCTCAGACATGTACTCTGGAACGGTCTCCGGAGCAGGACCTATCGAGAAGGAACGGTGTCGGCAATCAATACACAAGCATATGCAACAATATGATGCATGAACATGGCATGTAGATGTGATGTGGTTTGTGCTAATGCAGCTAGCATTCTATTTGGATGAAGTCCATTTGAATCAAGGATTCAAATGCAACTCCAAGTAAGCTCTTTATAAATGCCATTTTTAGTGTTTCACTTATACAGTAGGTATAAGTTGGTTTGTCATGCATGAAACTAGTACAGATGGAAAGATTGCATTTTTATGATAATTTTTCATATATAAATTATTTCAATCTGAGCTACGGTTGAATTTCTACGAATTTTTGAAGTTTATATCATTTTCTGGAATTTCCTGATTTAATTTAAATCCAGAAAATGGATAACTGCGTCATCATGACGTCATGCCTGCGTTAGCAGGGCAACGGTGCTGACCAGGTCAAACCTGACATGTGGGGTCCACACGTCAGTGACACAGTGTTAAACAAGGTGGTTTTACTAATCTAATTAAAAGAGTAGGGCGCAGATGCCCACTGCCATTGTCAGAGTTAGCTTAAATGGTGATTAGCGCTAAGCTAATCACCTGGCCGACAGGGCCCGCATGTCAGGCCGGCGAGGTCGTCGGCGGCGACCTCAGGACGCGGCGGCGTCCGCGTTACAGGCCACGGGGGCGGCGGCTAAGGGCACCGGGGCGTAGCCCGGGCTCGTCCAAAACCAGGGGAGCAGACGGGAGGCTGCGGGGGCGGCGGAGCTCGCCGGAGTGAAGCTCGCGGCGGCAGCCGGAGCACGGCTCGAGCGGGCGCGCGACTAGGGCGCATGGGGAGGCAGGAGAGGAGGGGGAACCGGCGCGAGGCTCACAACGGGCCGGAAGAGCAGCTTGGCGGCCTCGGGGGCGTGCTGACGGCGGCGATCGGCGACGGAGATCCACGGCGGTGAAAGGTTGAAGAAGGCGTCAAGGACGGCGTTGTAGGGCGCCCCAGCTTGTTTGGATCGTCAGAGAGGACGAGGGAGATGTAGCGGAGCTTCTGGGCACGACGGAGGGACGAGGGGACGGTGATGGCCGTGGTGGTACTCGTCGGCAGCGACGGGTGGCTCTCGGGTGGCTGTGAGAACGCGAGGGGGAGGAGGGAGAACAACCAGAGAGAGAGGGGAGAGCAAGAGGGGCCTCGTGCTTGTCTCCTGGCGTCTCGAGAAGGGTCGGGGAAGGAGAGGAAGAAAGCAGGGAGGTGGCCACGGCGATTGCTCGCGCGTCGACACGCCTCTGCCTACTGGCAAAGGTTGATGACGACCGCCTTGCCCTGGTGGGATGGGCCTTTGCTACAGTAGCAGGCCGCAGGTAAGTCAGGTGGGCTTCTCTTTCTCCTTTCTGTTTTGTTTCCTTTTTTTATTTTTCTGACATTTGTTTTTATTTAAAAAATACTAAATCATTTTATTTTCTTATGCCAATTTTTTTGTAGGAACTAGTGGTATTATTCCAGAGCTCCCCAACAAGTGGCACAATTTTTGTACATATATTATATATATAACATGTATATATCCAATGCAAATAATTATGCATTAATTCTAAATGCCCAAAATAAATACTTATGAGCTCCTAAAAATATTGGTTTGATTTTTATCTCTGTCCAATATTTTCAGAGAGCAACATGAGCATTTTCTTGGACCCTTTTGGAGCAATTTTTTATTTGGGTCATTTCCAGAAATGATTCTGAGTGTTTCACAAATCCCCCATTCAAATTTAAATGAAATTTAAACATGATGCACACATGACTAGCTAGCCTAGGTCATACCAGAAATAGGGATGTGACACCTCCTCAGATCTGTAATTATCCGGCATGCCGAACACCACATCCAGTGTGATTTTTCCTGAACAGCACGCTTCCCGGCTTGGTATTATTCCTCTGAAGGTTGCGTTGCTTCACTCAATGCGACTCCAGTCTATTTCCATTTTTCGCAGGGTTTCCTCGTAGATGTGGTTAAGTCCGCTACCGCCGTCCATGAGTACCTTTGTAAGTCGGAAGCCATCCACTATCGGACTGAGGACCAATGCGGCTGGTGCTCGGGCTGTCCAGAATTTAGGTTCGTCACTGGCATTAAAACTAATAGCCGTGTCACTCCATGGGTTTATTGTTGCTACTTGGTAGACTTCGGCAAGGTTGCGGAGGATTCGTTTCCTCGTGTTGTTTGATGCGAAGGTCTCGAAGACTATCGACACCGTACTGGCGTTTCTGGGGTGGTGTTCTTCGGATTCTGGAGTTAGAAGCTCCTCGCCACTTCTGGCCACCTGCCGGAGTATCCAACATGCTCTAAGGCTGTGAGTTTGTGTGACTTTCCCTGAACTATGAATTTTACAGGGTCCATTGAGCCATCCCTCCAGTACGGTGCCATACCCTATAGAGGGCTTTTGTTTTTTGATGTTTGGCTCAGGTGCCTGGCGATAATGCGCCCTTTTGTTTCGGACTCGTGTTGAATTCAGGGCCGGATTGTCCCAGAATTTATTTTTGGTTTTCCGAACGCTTTCTGTCGCACAGTACTTCCATACTATGGATGTCAAGTCGGCCAAGCGTGTAATTTCGCGGCGACTTATGGCGTTGAGGATTCTGATGTCCGTGCAGTTGTTACAGAAGAATGAAACTGCTTCTTCCTCACGGCAGTCCCTTATCCTGTTTATGACCAGGAGGAATCTGGCCCAATAGTGGTGTACTGTTTCCCCGGGCGCTTGCCGTATTTGGGATAAATCCCTTATAGTTGGGTGGGCGGGTGGTGTCGGTGTCAAAACCGGTGGATCTCGGGTAGGGGTCCCGAACTGTGCGTCTAGGCGGATGGTAACAAGAGACGAGGGACACGATGTTTTTACCCAGGTTCGGGCCCTCTTGATGGAGGTAAAACCCTACGTCCTGCTTGATTAATATTGATGATGTGTGTTACAAGAGTAGATCTACCACGAGATCAAGGAGGCTAAACCCTAGAAGCTAGCCTATGGTATGATTGTTTTTCGTCCTATGGACTAGGGCCATCCGGTTTATATAGACACCGGAGAGGGCTAGGGTTACACAGAGTCGGTTACAAAGGTAGGAGATCTACATATCCGTATCGCCAAGCTTGCCTTCCACGCCAAGGAAAGTCCCATCCGGACACGGGACGAAGTCTTCAATCTTGTATCTTCATAGTCTTGGAGTCTGGCCGATGATGATAGTTCGGCTATCCAGACACCCCCTAGTCTGGAACTCCCTCAGTAGCCCCTGAACCAGGCTTCAATGACGACGAGTCCGACGCGCATATTGTCTTCGGCATTGCAAGGCGGGTTCCTCCTCCGAATAATTTATAGAAGATTGTGAACACCAGGATAGTGTCCGGCTCTGCAAAAATAAATTCCTCATACCACCGTAGAGAGAATAATATTACACAAGATCAATCTGCTGACGTATTCTGTGGCGTGACGTCACACCACTTCCAAGCCTTTACTCGAATTGTTTTTATTGTTCCACCTCAGCGCGTTTAGCGAGGCGGTTTCCTTGGCACGTCTTGTCGAAGCAGAGATCGTGTTCCCCTTATTCCAGGATTCCCATCAATACGGACGTGGGTAACCCAACCGCGCCATTGATTGCGGCGCTTGGGGATAAGAGAGTTTTATCAGGCCGGTGGGGACGCATGTTTCCGTCCGCCCATATAAGGGGATAAAGATCCAACCTTTTTACATGTGCCTTCTTCCTCCTTGGCTTATCCATCTCTGCGAACTCGAGCTCCAGCGCCCAAGCCCGCACATCTCACCTCAACCTTCTCCAACTATGTCCGGAGCAGGAGGCAAGTGGATGGCCTCCTCCGTCACGGAGGGGCAGATCCAGAAGCTGCGCAACGCCGGATACTTGTCCAGCGACATCGCGCACCGGCTTCCCATCGAGGGAGAGCTCATCCCCACCCCCAAGCCCCATGAGAGGGTAGTATTCCTCCCCCATTTACTCCGCGGACTGGGCTTCCCGCTCCATCCCTTTGTCCGGGGGCTCATGTTCTACTACGGCCTGGATTTCCATGATCTGGCCCCGAATTTCATCCTCAACATCTCAGCGTTTATCGTCGTGTGCGAGGCCTTCCTCTGCATCCAGCCCCACTTCGGCTTGTGGCTCAAGACCTTTAGTGTCAAGCCGAAGGTTGTGAAGGGCAGCCAAGCGGAGTGCGGAGGCGCCATGGTGGGCAGGATGTCCCACGTTACGTGGCTGGAAGGCACTTTCGTGGAAACCATCAAGGGGTGGCAATCGGGGTGGTTCTACATCACTGAGCCGCGTGACCCCGAATGGGTAGCGGCCCCCGAATTCAGAACCGGCATCCCCACACGGCTCACCTCCTGGAAAGAGAGCGGCCGGATTTGGGGCGATTCAGAGGAGCTGACCGGAATCCAAGCCTGCGTCCAAAAAGCTGGTGGACAAGAAGCTCAAGCTTGTCAACGTAGTCCAGGTCATGCTCATCCGCCAGATTCTCCCGTGCCAACGACGGGGCTTCAATATGTGGGAGTTCAATCCGGCGCAGCACCAGACTTTGAATGGGCTCTTCGACACTACGTACGAAGAGGTCTGGAAGGTGTTGTTCAAGGGCGTCGAGGCTCCCGCATCCGCTACCGAAGATCGCGGATTCAGCTTGGAGCGTCCAGCTGATGAAGTAAGTTATTCTGTCCTTTAAGGGACGCTTGTTTTCCATAGTTTGACTCTATGCGGGATCTAAACTCCCTTTCCTTTGACAGGACTGGCTGAAGAAGGCCGCACAGGCTATCTGTCCGGCCCCATTGCCAGAGAACCCAGCTGACGCCCGCCTAACAGGGCTGCTGGCTCCGGCACCCCACGTGGTGCCGGAGAAGAAGGCCACGGGGACTCGGAAGAGTTCCCGTTTTCAGGTGCTATCGGATGATGAATCCGAGGCCGACTCCTCCCACCAGGGCGAGGAGGAGAAGAAGAAAGCCTCTCCCCCAGCGGGGGGAGGGAAGAAAAAGGAAGGCCTCCCCAACAAGGGAGGCCGAAGGGTCCAAGAAGGGAAAAACTCTTCCCCCGGACTGTTCCGCCAACGCCAGTGACGACGACGAGGACTGGCCTCCAAGGGCCAAGCCTCTGGCGAGATCGTAAGTATCTGGACTCCCGAATAACTTCAAGGTTTTCATTTTCCGCCACATTATGTCTTTCTAATGCCGCATACAACCCTGCAGTCCGCCTAAGGATGATCTCCCCACTTCGTCGAGCGAGTCCTTAGGGGCGTCGGATATGGATTCTCTTCCGACTGCCTCCACCCCCGTGATGCGGACGATGCCGAGGCGGGATCCCAGGAAGGGACCCACCAGGAGGAGAGGGCCCCGGAGGTGTCGCAGGACAACCTCCCGGACTTTGCACCGGACTCAGCCCCGGAACCCACAGTGGCTCCGGAGTCCGGCGGGCAACCCCTTCGTAAGAAGGGCAAGACTACGACGCCGGCTGCCTCCGTCCAACCAGAGGTGCCGGATAATTTGCTGGAGGCGTTCAACGGCGCCTCCATCAAAGAGGAACACTGCACTGTTATGAGTGCGGTGATTCAGAAGGTTCAGCTCGCCAAGAGCGGGCTGACCGAAGCCTGCAGCAGCCTTCTAACAGGCTTTGAGGTAAGAATTTCAATATATGTAAAATGGTACCGCGTAGACAGTAGCCCCTGATGCTCGGTTCGGTGTTCGGAAAGAAAAGTCGGACTGAGGATCTTTAGAAAGATAAACGCAGGAGTCATGAAAATATGTCAATATGGGATTGCAGGTTGTGCTGCTGACCTCCGCCGCACTGACTGCGGAGGTCAATACTTTGAAGGAAAACCTCGAGCTGTCCGAGAACGAGCTCGGCCATGCCAAGAAGCAGCTCGAGGAAAAAGAAGGTGAGTAATACCTACAGAAAAGGATTTAGTTGCAAGAAAAATGACAAGGATAACTTGGGTATTGCAGGGGCCACTAACGAGGTGGCGACCCTGAAAGAGGCGGTGGCCGCGGCCGAACGCAATGCGGCTGCGGAGCGCACCGAGCGAGAGAAACAGGAGGCGCGGGTGGCGGAGGTACAGCAAGAGCTCCAGGATCTCATGAAGAAACATGAGAGCCTGGAGCGTGACTCGAAGACTCGAGAGTCTGAGCTTGCAACGGCTCTTGAGAGTGCCAAAGCCGCTAAGGCTGAAGCCTACAAGGCCCTCCAGGAGATCGAGGCGGTAAAGAAAATAGCAGCAGGTAAGGCATTTTTCATGCAAAGTAAGCATGTGAGTGTTACTTACCTGTCGCTTACCCGAATTCGGAGCTCTCCAGGAGCGTTCACAGATCTTCCTCGCAGCGTGTCCGATGCTGCCGCATTCTACCGGGCCGAGGAGGGGAGCTCGATGGAGAAGGTCTTCTGGTCTCAGTATGCTGAGGCCGGACATCCGGTGCCCCTTAGCGACCAGCTGAAACAGCTGGTCGAGCTCCACAAGGCGGCCGAACAGGCCATGAAGGGCCTCATAGTTCGGCTGTGGCCGAAGGAGGCCATGCCTGGGAGCTACTTCGGCCTAGTGTGGCGGCTAGTGGATGCGTGCCCGTGGGTTGAAGTCATCAAGCATTCCGCATGTATTGAGGGTGCCCGTCGGGCCCTTGCCCGCACAAAGGTGCACTAGGGCAAGATGGATGCCCAGAAGCTTGTGACGGACCCCCCACCAGAGGGCAAGGAGCATCGCACGCCCGAGATGTATTATAAGAGTGTGCTGAAGGGCGCCCGCACTATTGCGGGTGAGTGCTCCAAAGATGTAATATTTGAGTAGACTCTCATTTTGTTATCCTGTGCGCTGAAAACTTGGTTAGAATGCGCTAAGAAACGCTTGTTAATTTAAAATATTACCTTCTATGCGCCTGTTTATCAAATCTGAGAGATGGCAAGTCGTCGGCTTCAGCCCCCATGCCATGAGTGCTGGGGTGTTCGGGATAAACTCGAGCGCTCTTGTTCCCATTTTTGGGTCCAGCTAGGGAGGCGCTCGACACAGCGAACAAGGCAACCGGACTTATAATGCTTGAACACTCTCACTTAGCCATAAAATTCTATAATTTTAAATTTCGGTGAAGCCCCTAGTCTTCGGAAGGCCGAATTTGGGGCGCTATCCATGCCTTGGCCCGACAGTATCCGGCTCCTCGCTCTAAGCGGCATAAGTCTTTAAGGACTCGCAAAAAAACCTCTCGAACAGCGACCGGCTCTCGCCTCATCATGACGGTCAGTTTTAGCTTTCTCCACTGAGGCGTTAACCTAGCTCAACTGGGGCGCAATCGCAGTGGTTCTCCCAGTGCTACCTTAGCCGATATAACGGAACGTAAGGTACCAAAACATGGGAGCCGAGCAAACCCAACTATTGACCCAAGACATGATTCGGAGACGATGCATATAGTGCTATAAGTTCGGGGTGCCGCACTTGTGAAAGTGTTCGAACTCATCACACCATAATGCGGGGAACATAATCCCCTGGTGTGTATTAGCCGTACCAAAGTGTACGGATGCAATATGTCGTGGATGAACATATGTATGAAAAGGAAATGCAATTATAAGCAAAAAGGTGCTGCATTGTTTTATTCAATAAGTGCTGCTACGAATGCAGAACGACACAAATAGTGCGATAAGCAAGGTATGGGACTGTTAAACATGTCCCCCTCCAGGGGTAGGCTGCAGATTGGTGTATAAAAATGCTCGTAACGGAGACCACCCGTATATTCGTTGTAGCCTTTATCCTTTCCTGGCTGTTGCATCGTGAGTTCGGAAGATCTGCTGGCGGACCGGGCCTCTGACAAACGGAGTCCTGTGGGTGAAAAATAAAAGGTAAAAAGAAAAGAAAAGAAAAAAGAACGACACACTTGAGAGCCCCTGGTGCGGTTGAGCCGCAGTCTGGGTTTATCATGGTCGTGCCCCTCTCCCCATGCCCATGGTATCTTCAGAGCATAATGGTGTACGCGAAGGATCTGCTTTAAGGTTTCGCAGGAGCTGGGGTTGGGGCCGCACTGCTACGCATGCTCGGAACGTGCCAGGTGGTCTTGTTGTAAGTTACTCCTGGCGCGCTTAGCTATGTCCGGCCGCTTAAAGGCCGGACTCGAGAACTGCCTTAAGAGGCTACATTGCACTTCTGCCGCGAGAGCCGCTGTATGTTCCTCCGTGCGGAGAGAACGTTCAGTGTTTCCATTGACCGTGATGACTCCTCAAGGGCCTGGCGTCTTGAGCTTGAGGTATGCGTAGTGCGGCACCACGTTGAACTTTGCAAACGCTTCGGAAGATTAACTCCTTGCTTCGGAAGTTATCCGGGGATAGCCGCTGCGGAACAGGACTATGTCAAAGATTAACTCCTCGCTTCGGAAGTTATCGGGGATCCGAAGACCACTTCCAGTGTAATTGAGCCTGTACAATTGGCTTCTACACCTGGTATGACGCCTTTAAAGGTCGTTTTGGTAGGTTTAATCCTTGAGGGGTCTATGCCCATTTTGCGCACTGTATCCTGGTAAAGCAGGTTCAGGCTGCTGCCGCCGTCCATCAGGACTCTGGTTAGGTGAAATCCATCGACAATTGGGTCTAAGACTAGTGCAGCGAATCCGCCGTGGCGGATGCTGGTGGGGTGGTCCCTTCGGTCAAAAGTGATTGGGCAGGAGGACCATGGGTTGAACTTCGGGGCAACTGGCTCCATCGCGTAGACATCCCTAAGTGCATGCTTCCGCTCCCTTTTGGGTATGTGCATTGCGTATATCATGTTCACCGTCCGCACCTGTGGGGGGAAACCCTTCTGTCCTCTATTGTTCGGCGGTTGGGTCTCGTCCTCGTCATCGCTATGTAGCCCCTTGTCATTGTTTTTGTCAATTAACTTGCCTGCCTGCTTGAATACCCAACAGTCCCTGTTGGTGTGGTTAGCTGGCTTTTCGGGGGTGCCGTGTATCTGGCACAAGCGGTCGAGTATTCAGTCCAAATTGGACGGACCCGGAGTAGTTCTTTTGAATGGCTTTTTCCGCTGACTGGGTTTAGAGCCTCTGAATCCGGCATTGACTGCCATATCCTCAATATGATCGCCGTTAATGTGGCATTTGTTTTTGTTGCGACGCGACCTGCCATTTCGGTCCTTGAAGTCCGGACTGCCAGAATTTTTGCTGAGGTTGTTGCTGCGTGCTAGCCAGCTGTCCTCACCCACGCAGAAGCGGGTCATGAGTGATGTGAGGGCTGCCATGGATTTCGGCTTTTCCTGTCCCAGGTGCCGGGCAAGCCACTCGTCGCGGATGTTATGCTTGAAGGCCGCGAGGGCCTCCGCATCCGGACAGTCGACGATTTGGTTTTTCTTGGTTAGGAACCGTGTCCAGAATTGCCTGGCCGATTCGTCTGGCTGCTGAATTATGTGGCTTAGGTCATCAGCGTCTGGTGGTCGCACATAAGTGCCCTGGAAGTTATCGAGGAATGCGGCTTCCAGGTCCTCCCAACTCCCAATTGACTCTGCTGGCAAGCTGTTGAGCCAATGCCGGGCTGGTCCTTTAAGCTTGAGGGAGAGGTATTTGATGGCGTGAAGATCGTCACTGCGGGCCATGTGGATGTGAAGGAGATAGTCTTCAATCCAAACCACGGGGTCTGTTGTGCCATCGTAGGATTCAATATTGACGGGTTTAAACCCTTCGGGGATTTGATGATCCATTACTTCATCTGTGAAGCATAGTGGGTGTACGGCGCCTCTGTACTGGGCGATATCACGACGGAGCTCAAGGGAGCTTGGTCTACTTTGTTCGGCCCGGCCGGACTTACTGTGTCCGGCGCGATGATTGTCGTCACGTATTGTGGGACGCCCACGCAATCCGTAGATCGATCTTGATTGTCTTGCCTTATCCTCCAATATATCTCGCAAGTCCGGAGTGTTCCCCTGTGGCCGTGTGCTTTTCGAGCGATGCCGGGGTACGGGTCTGGTGAAGGGCCTAGAGGCCACTCTGTCGCGACCATGGGGTGGTCGGTCAGCCGTATTGTCTCCTGGTGATGCGGGTTCGTAAGCCTCCTCCTCTAATCGGGGGAGCAGCTTGCGTTGAGGGTAGCTTTTGGAGGGGCGTTCGAGCTCATGCTCTTCGGCCGCGAGGACTTCAGTCCATCTATCGGCTAGCAGATCCTGATCAGCTCTAAGCTGTTGTTGCTTTTTCTTGAGGCTGTTCGACGTGGCCATAAGCCTGCGTTTAAAACGCTCTTGTTCGACGGGATCCTCAGGCACGACGAATTCGTCATTGTCGAGGCTCGCTTCGTCTCCGGAGGGAGGCGTATAATCCTCTGCCTCTTCTCCTGTCGCTCCTTCATATGGGCTGGCGTCTCCGTCCTCCTGTGCTATATCTTGCTGGAGCGGGTTGTCTTCGGCACTGTCCGGTGTATTATTGTCTCCGGTGCCGGAGTCTTCATTCTTGCTGTGGCGGGATTTAGAGTGGCGCCGCTGACGCTGGCGCTTGGGCTGCTTTTTGGAGGGGTCATCTTCCTCTGTTCCTGCGCCATTCCCATCTTTTGGGATATCCACCATGTATATGTCATACGATGAGGTGGGTGTCCAGTGCCCAGTGGGCGCTGGTTCTTGGTCGTCTCCAGCATCATCATCCATACCGTCGATGTCCTCGGAGTCGTAGTCTAGCATGTCGGTTAAATCATCGACAGCGGCTACCAAGTGGGTGGTGGGTGGGCTTTGAATTTCTTCGTCGTCCGCGTCCCAACCGTCCTGACTGCAGTCCGGCCAGGGCTCTCCTGATAACGAGAGATGTTTTAGCGAACTCAAGATGTCGCCGAAAGGTGAGTGTTGAAAGACGTCCGTTGCGGTGAACTCCATGATCGGCGCCCAATCGGATTCGATCAGGGCGGGCGCGGGAGGTTCTGAGTCCGGCGAGGAGTCCGGCACCTTGGAGTCGCGAGCTTTATGAGGGACAAAGTCAGTGTTCGGCTCTATAGCCGTAGAGGTTGCAGCCCCCGAGGCGGTGTCCAGGCATCCATCCTCGATCTGCGCGGCCGGCTCCGAATTGAGGATCGGAGCAGGCTCGAGTGCGGCCTCCAGGGTACTGTCCGGCGGCAGAGCTAAATCATGCCCGACATGACAGTGCGGCATGCTCGGCTGTGGCTCCCGTCGAAGATCAAGTCCCCGCGGATGTCAGCTGTGAAGTTCAAACTTCCAAATCTGACCTGACGGCCAAGGGCGTAGCTTTCGATCTGCTCCAGTTGGCCAAGCGAATTGGCCCGCAGTGCAAAGCCGCCGAATACGAAGATCTGTCCGGGGAAGAAGGTCTCCCCCTGGACTGCGTCGTTGATGATGATCGAAGAAGCCATCGAGCCTATCGGTGACGACACAGAGGAACTCTCAATGAAAGCACCAATGTCGGTGTCAAAACCGGCGGATCTCGGGTAGGGGGTCCCGAACTGTGCGTCTAGGCGGATGGTAACCGAAGACGAGGGACACGATGTTTTTACCCAGGTTCGGGCCCTCTTAATGGAGGTAAAACCCTACGTCCTGCTTGATTAATATTGATGATGTGTGTTACAAGAGTAGATCTACCACGAGATCAAGGAGGCTAAACCCTAGAAGCTAGCCTATGGTATGATTGTTGTTCGTCCTATGGACTAGGGCCATCCGGTTTATATAGACACCGGAGAGGGCTAGGGTTACACAGAGTCGGTTACAAAGGTAGGAGATCTACATATCCGTATCGCCAAGCTTGCCTTCCATGCCAAGGAAAGTCCCATCCGGACACGGGACGAAGTCTTCAATCTTGTATCTTCATAGTCTTGGAGTCCGGCCAATGATGATAGTTCGGCTATCCGGACACCCCCTAGTCCGGAACTCCCTCAGGTGGATTTAAGTCCTGAGCCCTGCCCGATAAAAGATTCAGGGGCCAAGAGGTTTCCGAATTCGGAGGCTTGCTTTCGTGGACATTATTTCAATGAATCAGGCCGGCTGCCTGAATTTAGGTTCAGGACTTGGGCAACATCCTCCCCTCCGCGGGTATCCAGCTTGGAGGGGTCGAGAATCCGGACACATCTGGTCCTTAGAGCGGGTGAAGATGCACCGCATTGTTCTTCCACCACTTCAACGTGGTGGGTGACCTAGGGAGAGTCAATCTCTCTCTGGTCGGGTTTAAGCCCGATCTGGCCGTAATTTGTGGCGACTCCCAGGGCGGCGATGCGATCCAGGAGCTCGTTCAAGGAAGAGAGCTCTGTCGGATCTAACTGCTCGGCGAGTTCCGAGCTGATGTGAAGATTGCTTTCGATGGCCTGAGAGGTCATCGTCGGCACGGCGGCCGAACAGGCGGTCATCAAGAACCTGCCTAGCCGAAGAGTTTGACCGACAGCCAAAGCTCCTTTAGCGACAGCGCCGTCTTTAAAGACGGGGTGCGGCATCCTTCCTGAAGGTGACGGCACAGAGGAACTCTCAATGAAATCACCAATGTCGGTGTCAAAACCGGCGGATCTCGGGTAGGGGGTCCCGAACTGTGCGTCTAGGCGGATGGTAACAGGAGACAAGGGACATGATGTTTTTACCCACGTTCGGGCCCTCTCGGTGGAGGTAAAACCCTACTCCTGCTTGATTAATATTAATGGTATAGGTATTACAAGAGTTGATCTACTGCGAGATCAGAGAGGCTAAACCCTAGAAGCTAGCCTATGGTATGATTGTTGTTCGTCCTATGGACTAAAACTCTCCGATTTATATAGACACCGGAGAGGGCTAGGGTTACACAGAGTCGGTTACAATGGGAGGAGATCTTCAAATCGTATCGCCAAGATTGCCTTCCATGCCAAGGAAAGTCCCTATCCGGACACGGGACGAAGTCTTCAATCTTGTATCTTCATAGTCCGGGAGTCCGGCCAAAGGTCATAGTCCGGCCATCCGGACACCCCCTAATCCAGGACTCCCTCACCCTCCCCACCCCTCTCCAGATTGTAATCCAGAGGAAGATATCTGTTCTAAGGCGGATTCAGACGCCACTGACCACTCCTATTTACCCCCCAAGGTGTTTGCTCTACCTTGGCATGATGATGTTAGTCATATCATGCATATGTTGCCTTGCAGTGCCTACTTTTGACATCATATCTATCATCTTCTTAGTTTAGACATGTTCTGTAATGCCACCTGTTTAGTTACTATATCATATATGGACTATGCAGTCGCATGTCTTTTAGCCAGCCATAATATATGTGAAATGTGCAATGCTATCCTGTTTAACCAGGCATCATATATTTGAATGATATCTTGCCCATCCTTTTCTTCATTACATTTCTATTTGTCGACAATGTTTGTACATTAAACTACTCTTCCTGTGAATCAGCCATTTGGGTGGGAGATGGAAAAATATGGAGTGAAAATAAGGCCTTCGGAGTAGACAGTGCTACCTGTCGAAGCAGATCTCTTGTTGGGTCCGGATAGCTCCTTAGAGATGGATTCAGAGACAGATGACTAGTCCTATTCCCCCACCGAGGTGTATGCTCAAACTTGGCACGGTTATACTGCTCATATCATGCATATGGTGTCTTGCATTCCATAGTTTAGACATCATATACACAATATTTAACACCATGTTCTTAGTTCAGACATCATATCGAATGCCCTCTGTTTAGCATATAAATCACATATGTGAATTAAATGATGCGATCCTAATTACTTAGATAACATGTAGGTGAATTATGTCATGCGATCCTATTTAGTTATTCATCATATCTTTGAATTATGTTATGCTATGCTATCCAGTTTAGATAAACATCATATATGTGAAATTATGTCATGCTATCCGTTTTAGTTAAACAATATACATGTCAACTATTTCATGCCTTTTTCCACACTATCTATTGCATCTGTCTCTCATACAATGTATGTACATTCAACTATGTTTCCTGTTTATCAGCCATTTGAATTGGAGCAGGTGATGCCAGTATCCAGCGGACTAAAAACACGGTCTTCAAATAAAACAGTGGTACCTCTTGGTGGAGATAGCACCCCGGTTGTACATGCACAAGAACCAGCCCTACCACACATAACCCAAACTCTCGCAGATTGTACCCCTACTGCGATGGACAGAGAACCAACTTCACCCAATCTAACCCCAACCCCAGCAGATAGTAACCCAGTTCCTGTTGACACAGCACCATCTCCACCACAGAGCTCCCAAACAAGAGCAGTTAGTAAGGCAGCTCCAGTGCCCAAAGGGCCAGTACTACCACGGCGAACCACAACTCCACCAGTTAGTACGCCTATTCCTGTGGAGGAAGCACAACCAGCTAGTCGTAGTTTAGCAGCTATCGCATTTGATGTTGTTAAATTGTATGTGTGTATCTTCCCATCTTGGAAATATTATACTGAAGATGAAGGAAAATGCCAGTTGCAGGTGTTTGTCCAGGAGTTATGTGTAAGTAATGTTATTCATGGCAATTACTTTGCTTTGTCCCATATATCATACCTCCATGATGGTTATAATACAGCAAATTTTCCCATTTTTCTCTATAGAGAAGGACCGATTTGGAAACTCAGGATGAGATAACCTGTGCTAATACCTCTGCTATCTTCAAGAATGCTTGGTGGCAGTATCGGAATTACCTGAAGAAAACGTACTTCACCGGCAAAGAAACTCATCAAATTCCCTTACGTTCTCCTGAGACACATTTACTGGACGATGACTGGGAACGCCTTGTTCTTTACTGGTCCCGAACCAAGAATATGGTAAGGTCTATGAGCTCATTTTCTATTTTTAAGTACTATATTCCTGCGTCTTACTGTACTCTGTTCATGTAGAATAAGTGCCTAAACCTGAAGAACAACTGTTCTAATTTAAGATTCCATTGCTATCATAGTTCAAAAAAGCACTAGGCGTTAATTGTGTGTTTTGCCACCGCCTTGTGCTTTACTGACCAAAGCGCATGCTTATGCGTAGTTATGCACAGATTGAGTGTAGTTATGCCCAATGCATTTTGCCAACGCCTAGAGCCTAGGAGCGCCTTTTTTAACTATGATTGCTATCGTGCATACTGCTTTGCTCTTGTATCACTGTATTTACTGATACAAACTTATTTTTAAATTGAAGGATCCAATCGAAACTCCAATGGAATAGCATGTATGTTCACGCATGTTTCTTTAACAGGTTTGCTCTTATCAATAGCTCTGTTGATTTCAATTTCAATTGTGTATACAGTTGACTTCTCATATCATGCATATTACTAGCATCACAACAGAGCCAATAGTGTTGTTGTACATGTAGACCCGTCGTACCCATCTGAAATCTTGTTGTGTCGTGTAGTTTCCCACGCTTTGTATTCTTTCACTGCTGCTTTGTCTTGAACTGATATGATTTGAACCGTGTCTCTATTTTGATTTGGCAAGACAATGCAGTGACCATAGGACATAGATATATGTTTGTTTGATGCTTTTATTATGTACTAGTACTTGGCAATAGAAGAATTGGTAGTTTAATCCTGTCCACCTTACTAATGAACTGGTTCACCGAAATGAGTTTCATATACTAGTACATGCTAAACCTGTTATGTGTCTGCTTGTTTCTATTTTTAGAATGCTGACAGAATATTGGGGAAGAGTGCCTTATTAAGCAATGGTAAATGAAGTAATGCAGATAAGGTTCAGGATAGTGACACATTCTTGTTGGTCTCCAACAAAGCTGATAAAACAGCTAAGGAAGACAATCTTGAAGATTGTGAGACAACCCCAAAGTCTTGTCTTGATTTAGTGTTCGAGTTACTAGCCACTACCGTTGCACAAGCTATTCAAACTCACTGTCTGAATCAATTCGGTTTTTTGAGTCTCAACTGCAAGCTAAAAGACATCGATCAGCTGTGTTGCGACAAGAAGCGGAAGGACTGCAGAAGTCCTTGGGGCATTCAGATGCATACTTTCTGGTGCAACAACAAGCATTGGAGGATTTTAGCGCCAAACAGGACAAAGCTAATAAGCTTGCTAAGCTTATTGCCAGCATGGTGGATACCTAGGATAACGTTTCTTGAGCTCTTTTGAAGTTGTTTCAGTTATGCTCTTGTTTTGTTGCCGCGTTTATTTGCACTGGTGGCCAATTTTGACGGCCAGTGTATGTAATATGTTGTTTTGTTCCCTATATTTGCACTGGTGGCCAACTTTGATGCCCAGTGGATGTAATATGTGTAATAGCAGTAATAGGCTAGCATTAATTGCTTGCTTATTTATTTCCTCATTGTCTTGTTTAGTTGTTTGGTTGTAGTCACTGTAGTTCTTTTTCTGTGTTTTTATAGTGGCCACAATAGCCTATTTTTGGTAACCAGGCCAAAATAATCATGGCAGCACACAAACTGTTGTAACCCTCGGCCTCCTGCGAGCCGTATGATCCATGGGCCTTCTACGGTTGTAGGATCCATTGGCCTTTGTACGGGCCGTAGGGTCCATGGGCCTTCTACGGGCCATAGGGTCCATGGGCCTTCTACGGGCCGTAGGATCCATGGGCCTTCTACGGGGCGTATCATCATTTCGCCAATCATGGGCCATACTATTCGTGGACCATAACGGGCCGTATTTGATAACTGTATGAAAATAGCCCAACGGGTTTTTTTTGACATGAAAACGGCCCAACGTATTGACGGTCCACAAACGGGCCGACTATAACGACATGCTGAATTTGGCTCACAAGCAGAAAATGACAGTAACAGGCCATAAGTAACCGAATGCTGCAAATGAGCCAAAGAATAAATGGGCCCTGAGAAGGTCGAAAGATAACTTGGGCTGGAAACGGCTGCCGGTGTCAAAGCCGGCGGATCTCGGGTAGGGGGTCCCGATCTGCGCGTCTTAGGCTGATGGTAACAGGAAGCAAGGGACACAATGTTTACCCAGGTTCGGGCCCTCTCGATGGAGGTAAAACCCTACTTCCTTCTTGATTAATATTGACGATATGAGTAGTACAAGAGTAGATCTACCACGAGATCGTAGAGGCTAAACCCTAGAAGCTAGCCTATGATGATTATGATTGTAATTGTGATCGGCCTTCTAAGGACCAACCTCTCCGGTTTATATAGACACTGGAGAGGGCTAGGGTTTACACGGAGCCGTTTACAAGGAAGGAAATACAATATCCAGATCGCCAAGTTTGTCTTCCACGCAAAGGAGAGTCCCATCCGAACACGGGACGGAGTCTTGAGTCTTGTATCTTCACGCTCCAATAGTCCGGATGATGTATATAGTCCGGCTGTCCGGATACCCCCTAATCCAGGACTCGCTCAGTAGCCCCTGAACCGGGATTCAATGACCATGAGTCCAGCGCGTAGTCTTGTCTTCGGCATTGCAAGGCGGGTTCCTCCTCCGAATACTCCAAAGTTCTTGTTACAACGAATAGTGTCCGGCTTCCCATCAATGTTGTACTCCTCGGCTTCAATGCCTCAATAATGACCGTCTCCACGTGTCGAGCGAATGCGAGGAGCCGAGGCGTTTTTGCATTCGCCACCCCCGATCCTTCAGGTTGACCGTCTATTTGAAGAGACGGGGATTCTCAGATCCAAACCTCACTCTCCCCCCTCGAGCAAGCATCCAACAGAGCGCTCCGGAAAGAACCATTCCAACATGGCCGATCGTTGCAGCTCTTTTGCTCGCTCTCCTCGCTCCAAGCCAGGGGACTGGAAAGAGTGTTCAGTTCCTCATAGCCGCTTGACAGAGTTACAAACCCAAGGGTTTCTTCCACTGGCGTTCATGGTCCCCGTCCGAGCTGGAATAGCCACCTATAACGGCGGGGAATAGGCGGAGGGATCTCCTAATCCATCTTCAGAGCAGCAAATATGCCTCATCCCGCATCTGCTAAGGGGCGTCGGGTTTCCCATCCACCCGTTCCTTCGTGGGCTCCTGGAGTTCTACGGCCTCCAGTTGCACAACTTTACCCCCGCCTCCATATTCCATATAGCAGGGTACGTTGCCCTTTGTGAGCTATTTCTAGGCTGCGAGGCTCACTTTGGGCTATGGAAGAAGTTGTTCTGCCTCGTCCCCCGCAGCCAGCGAGAATCCCTATGTCAAGTGGGCGGGGCCGAAGTATGGCGCATTGCCGAGACTGGATACCTGTCCGGCACTCCCAAGAAGGCACCAGAGAATTGGCCTTCAGAGTGGTTTTACATTGATGATGTTCCCCTTCTAGATCCAGTCCGTACGGGTCTCCCTAAGTTTAGTAATGCCTCGCCGAGGGCACGTCTTAGCTGGCGCCCCCGGGGCCCCCAAGAGGAGGATACCAGGGAAATACACTTCCTGATGAGCAGGATAAAGTTACTGGCCAAATCCGGACTGACGATAGTCGAGGTTATGGCAATATGCATAATGCGGGGAGTGCAACCGCTTCAATATCGGGGGAAGCCCATGTGGCACTTCAACTGGGAAGATGATGTCACCCGCTGTGGCCGTAAGGGTCCGGACTCCGCCACTGCTCTGGCAAGGATATTGTCCGATTTATACAAAGGAGAAGAGGAAAAAATCCTTCACATTAAACCGCGGGATGGATTCTCCATGTACAACCCCCCAAACTGGGTAAGTCGTTATTCCTTTCCCCACTTTACTTATTGTGGCGTTATTCGCTAAGGTTATCTGCTTCGATATTTCCAAGCAGGAACTGAGGAGGGTCGTAGAAGGAATCTCCAGCCCCTCCCCGCAGCCAGAGGACCCCGGAAGGGCGCTAGATCCAGGACTCGAAGAAGATCCGGATATTACCGTGGAGCTTGTCAACGGGATATTTTATCAAGCGAGTTGTGATGGCGCCTCAGTGGCCATTATTGCTGACTATCCCGGACTGTTACCTACGTCACGTGTAAGCCAAGCCGAAAAAACCCTATCCTCCGAAGAGGACTCCCTTCAGATGTCATGCCTTACCCTTGAAGTGTCGTGTTTTTTGCAGAGACGACGGTCAGAGCGCGGGGCCGAGCCCCTAGGGACTCGTCGACCACGGGCGTCCAGATCGGGCAGGCTCAAGAGGAAGGCGGTAAGGGTCGACACGCTGCTGCAGAGGTAAGGCAAAACCCTGTCCTGCAATTATGGTATTTGAAGTATAACAGCGCCCTTTGTGCCCCGGTCAGGAAGAGGAGTATCCGGACTATATCCGAGGATCCTGCCGATCACGCCTCCACCAGCCGGATTCCAGAACCAGCTTCGAGAACGGAGGCAAACGTGGGGCCGATGACGCATAGTTCTCCGACAGAGGACGCGGATATGCTCTCTGCCACGAATTCCGAAGTAGAGAGCACCATGAATCATCGGCGCCGATGGGCCGTACTTCGCAACAATATCTTTTCCGAAGAGGCATTTAATGCTTTCAATTCGGTAGACGCATACATCCGAGCTGCTCAAGGCGGGCTTGCCCGAGCGACAGACTAGTATACCAAAGATATACGGGTAAGAAAATTTGATAAGCATGTATAGCAGTAGCTCCTGAGACTTGAAATGTTTGGAACAACTGTTTTAAGGATCAATTTATGCACAGATCCTTGTAGATAAGAATGAACAATTGTCTCGGGAGCTGGAGGAGAGCAAGGCCCAACTGAGGGACGCGGTTGCCAAGTTAGAGGAATCCCAGAAGGCCTCATCTGGTAACATTTGTCTCAATTGTACAAACATGCACCAGTTAGTAAATGGCTGGTATGACAAGTCTAACAGAGAATTCTGCAGACAAGCCCGGGGTGAATCCGGAGGGCGTAAGAGATGACGAATCGCATCTCAAAAGGCAGCTAAAGGCTGGCGAGCGCATTCTTACGCAAGTTAGGCAGGAGAAGAATAATCTTCAAGATGCCAATGATCGGCTGGACGTGGAATTAAAAGACGTCCACACTCAGCTGGCGGACTCCGTGAAGGAGAACAAATGGCTTCGATGCGACATTTATGGTCAGTGCCTAGACGAACTGTATTATAGTTCGGCGAGGAAGTATAATGAAAGTATTTTGCTTGTAGGAATGTTAACGGGTCGCCCTGAGGAGGAGATACCCTCATCTGCAAGCGATGTACTGCAAGACCTCTCACAACTGCACGACCGAGCTCGGCAGGTGATGCAGGGTGTTGCTCAGGCCTTGTGGCCGTCGAGCTTCCTGCCGAATGGCATGGGGGAGCTCGTAGATATGCTTCAAGGAGCACGGCGGCGCTTCCGATTGTGGAAGATGTCAGCTTGCCGGCAAGGTGCAAGAGAAGTCTAGGCTATGGTGAAGACGCGCTACACCAAGCTGGACACGAACCATATGGCCGAAGTAGGACCGGCGGGGCCCGATGGGCAAGAAATTCCCGTAAGTCTGGTATATGACCAGGTAGCGTTAGTCGCCCAGTATTCTCAACAGGATTGTAAGCTAGATAGCCTGTTGGATGGTATAGAGGAGGAATATAGTCAGTCCAAGTGACTGTGTAATTCAATGGACATGAGTAGTCCCTAGCCGGATTAAAATCATTTGTCATGGCGGACCTTTTCGCTTCAGCCCCCGGATCTTACAGTCCGGGGTGTGTCCGAATACCCACTTAGTTATACAAAACCGGGGTATGCGTGGAAACCAGGCGTAGGGGTCATAAGTGCTTGAATAGACAAGTACCCAACTAGTTATGTTATATTACATGGATAGTAAGAAACATCTTCCAGGAAGAATAGTTCCGTTAGGGGTTCCTTTCCCTGGGTACGCATGCGACAATGCACATGTTCGGACTGCGAGCAATGGCGCGGGATACAAGACTTCTGGGGATTTACGTTGTAATAAACAAATACATCTTTTGTTCACAGACCGAATATTCTCTTAAGGACGCTAGCTTTTGGCTTCACCCATTCTGAGGTACACATCCGAATGAACCGGCAGTAACAATCGTAGAGGTGCTCCCCTTATGCCCTAGCCGAATTAACGAGAACGTAGGGTATAAACACAAGAGCCAGGCAACCCAGCTTGGACACATCTTAAGTCATAGCGATGCATATAATGGTGAAGAAAAGGCACATATGGAAAAAGAAACGCATATGTGATGGGCAAAAAAGCCATTAGAGTAATTATTTTTAGCTTCCGTATAGGAAGCCCCCAGGTATTGCTTACACACCTAGTGCGGCCGGAGTGATATAGGAGTTCGCACTGTATTAAATACTTTGTATGAAGAGGGAAAAGGTCAAGAAAGGAAAAGGGATGGAGCATAATTAAAAGGGAGGGGGTAAGGAAACGAACACTGAGTTCGGCGCTAGGCGTAGAATCTCTGGAGTCTGGCCACGTTCCATGGGTTCGGCTTGAGTCTATTATCGGATGCATTACGTAAGCGGTACGCTACTCCGGTGAGAACTTTGTCAATGACGAAGGGACCTTCCCACTTGGGTTTGAGCTTGTCCTTCTTCTTCTCCGGTAGGCATAGAACGAGCTTGCCAATATTATAAGTTTTGGCCCGCACTTCTCTGCTTTGGTATCGCCGAGCCTGCTGTTGATAGAATGCGGAACGGGCTTTTGCGATGTCGCGCTCCTCCTCCAGGGCATCCAAGTTATCTTGTCGATCTAACTCGGCTTCCTTCTCTTCGTACATGCGTACGCGTGGCGAATCATGTATTATGTCGTAGGGTAATACTGCTTCCGCGCCGTACACCATGAAAAATGGTGTATATCCGGTGGTGTGATTCGGCGTGGTCCGCAGCCCCCAGAGTACGGAGTCAAGCTCTTCGACCCAGTGCGTGTCCGACTCAGTCAAGGATCGCACTAGTCTGGGTTTGATGCCGCTCATGATGAGACCGTTTGCCCGTTCAACCTGGTCGTTTGTTTGGGGATGGTAGACGGAGGTGCAGTCAAGCTTAATGCCCATTTTGCCACACCACGTTTTCACCTCATCGGCTGTGAAATTTGAGCCATTATCAGTGATGATGCTGTGGGGGACACCGTATCGGTGTACTACCCCGGATATGAAGTCTATTACTGGTCCGGATTCGGCCGTTTTGACTGGTTTGGCTTCTATCCATTTGGTGAACTTGTCCACCATGACCAATAAGTATTTTTCCTTATGGCTTCCCCCTTTAAGAGGTCCGACCATATCCATCCCCCAGACCACGAAGGGCCAAATTATGGGGATTGTTTGGAGAGCGGTAGGGGGCATATGACTCTGATTGGTGAAGAGCTGGCAACCGACGCAGTGTTGGACAAGGTCCTGTGCATCTGCTCGGGTTGTCGGCCAATAGAAGCCTGTACGGAAGGCCTTGCTGACTAGTGCTCGAGCCACGGCGTGGTGCCCGCCCAGTCCGGCATGGATTTCAGCCAAAAGCTGCCGCCCTTACTCTTCGGAGATGCACCTATGGAGCACTCCGGTCGCACTTTTCTTATAGAGTTCCCCTTCATGGACTTTGTAAGCTTTAGAATGTCGGACGATGCATCGTGCTTCACTTTGGTCTTCGGGGAGCTCCTGCATATTTAGGTAGGCCAAGAAAGGCTCAGTCCACGGGGCGATTACAGCCATGATTTTGTGGGCCGAAGATGTTATTTCGGTGGTAGAGCCTCCGATTATGTCTGATGGTTCGGAATCTGGGGGTGTTATCGGATTCGTGCTAGTATTGTCGGACTCCCCTTCCCATACTACGGATGGCTTGAACAACCTTTCCAGGAATATGTTAGGTGGGACAGGGTCGCGTTTAGCGCCGATGCGGGAGAGGACGTGCGCCGCTTGATTATTTTCTCGAGCCACATGGTGGAATTCGAGCCCCTTGAACCGAGCTGACATTTTGAGGACGGCATTACTGTAGGCTGCCATTTTCAGATCCTTGGCATCAAAGTCTCCGTTTATTTGCGATATTGCGAGGTTTGAATCCCCGCGCACTTCTAGGCGTTGGATGCCCATAGAGACTGCCATCCGAAGACCGTGCAACAGAGCCTCATATTTGACTGCATTGTTGGAGTCTGTGTATAATATTTGGAGGACGTACTGGACCGTGTCTCCGGTGGGAGACTACACCTGCTCCCAATCTGGCCAGGATTTTAGAGCCGTTGAAGTGCATGATCCAGTTAGAGTACGCGTCGTACTCTTTAGGGAGTTCGGCTTCTGTCCATTCGGCGACAAAGTCAGCCAGTACTTGCGACTTGATGGCCCGCCGTGGTTTGTATGTTATGTAGAACGGAAGGAGCTCGATGGCCCATTTAGCAATCCGGCCCGTAGCGTCGCGGTTATTTATTACGTCATTGAGTGGTACTTCGGAGGCCACCGTAATCGAACACTCTTGAAAGTAGTGTCATAGCTTCCGGGATGCCATGAAGACCGCGTATGCTATTTTTTTGATAATGTGGGAATCGGGATTTGCATGGGGTGAGGACCGTGGATACGTAATAAACCGGCTTTTGGAGCGGGAATTTGTATCCGTCAACTTCTCGTTCGACGACGAGCACTGCGCTTGCAACTTGATGTGTTGCAGCTATGTACAGCAGCATTGGTTCACATAGATTTGGCGCTGTTAGGACTGGATTACTAGCCAATAAGGTCTTTATTTCATCGAGTCCGGCCGCGGCTGCATCCGTCCACACGAAGTGTTCGGTGCGCCGAAGAAGGTGATAAAGAGGTAATGCCTTTTCTCCTAATCTGGAGATAAAGCGGCTCAAAGCAGCTACGCATTCAGCTAGTTTCTGGATGTGCTTGAGGTCTGTTGGTATAGCCAACTACTACAGAGCTTGGATTTTTGCCGGATTCGCTTCAATTCCTCTATTGGAGACAATGAAGCCCAGCAGTTTCCCAGAGGGGACGCCGAAAACGCATTTTTCAGGGTTCAGCTTGATGTCGTACGTTCGGAGGTTATCAAACGTGAGCCTCAAGTCCTCTATTAGGGTTTCGACGTGTCTTGTTTTTATGACCAGGTCGTCCACATATGCCTCCACTATTTTGCCGATTTGCTTTTCCAGGCATGTTTGAACCATGCGTTGGTAGGTTGCGCCGGCATTCTTAAGCCCGAAAGGCATAGTGTTGAAGCAGAAAGGGCCATAAGGTGTTATGAAAGCTGTTGCAGCTTGGTCGGACTCTGCCATCTTTATTTGATGATATCCAGAGTATGCATCGAGGAAACACAATGAATCGTGTCCTGCTGTGGCGTCGATGATTTGATCGATGCGAGGGAGGGGAAAGGAGGGCAAGCCTTGTTGAGGTCTTTGAAGTCGACGCATAGGTGCCAGGATTTGTCCTTCTTTGGTACCATCACCAGACTTGCCAGCCAATCCGGATGCTTGATATCTCTAATGAATCCGGCCTCGAGTAGCTTGGCTAGCTCTTCCCCCATGGCTTGTCGTTTGGGCTCCGAAAACCGCCTTAGAGTCTGCTTGACAGGTTTGTATCCTTTCAGTATATTGAGGTTGTGTTCGGCCAATCTGTGTGGGATGCCCGGCATATCCGATGGGTGCCAGGCGAAAATGTCCCAATTCTCGCGTAAGAAGTCTCGCAGCGCGGCGTCCATTGCGGGGCTCAACTGAGTCCCGATGGAAGCTGTCTTCGTGGGGTCCGTTGGATGGACTTGGAATTTGACTATCTCCTCTGCGGGTTTGAATGAGGTGGACTTGGGTCGCTTGTCAAGTATCACGTCGTCCCTGTCCACGGTGGCACGCAGTGTTGTTAATTCTTCGGCTACTAGGGCTTCGGATAATGCTTCCAAGGCTAGTGTTGCAGTTTTATTTTCGGCGCGAAGTGCGACGTCCGGATCACTGGCTAGAGTGATGATTCCATTGGGTCCAGGAATTTTAAGCTTCATGTACCCGTAATGGGGTATAGCTTGGAAGCTTGTAAACGCGTCCCGCCCTAGAAGGGCGTGGTATCCGCTGCTGAAAGGAGCCACTTGGAATGTGATTTCTTCGGAGCTATAATTCTCGGGGGTGCCGAATACCACATCGAGTGTGATTTTTCCCGCACACCGTGCTTCCCGACTAGGGATAATCCCCCTGAAGGTTGTGTCGCTTTGTTCAATGCGGCTTTTATCAATTTCCATCTTGATGAGTGTTTCTTCATAGATCAAGTTTAATCCGCTTCCGCTGTCCATGAGTACTTTAGAGAGCTGAAAGCCGTCCACGATTGGGCTAAGGACCAGAGCGGCTGGTGCCCGAAAGGCATGGAGTTGAGGTTCGTCACTGGCATTGAAGGTTATAGCAGTGTCGTTCCACAGATTTATTTTTGCCACATGGCAGATTTCAGCGGAGCTTCGATGAGCTCGCTTGCGCCTGTTGTTTGAGGCGAAAGTCTCGAAGACTGTTAATACCGTATTATGTTCTTTAGCGGCATGTTGTTCTGCTTTATGGCTTACAAGGAGATCCTCGCCACTTTTTGCTACCTGCCGGAGTATCCAACATGCCCTAAGGCTATGGGTTGGTGTTGTGTCCGGAGTACTGTGGAGTTTGCATGGCCCATTGAGCCATTCTTCCAATACGGTTCCCCACCCCGGGGTGGGCTTTGGTTTCTTGGGGATTGGATCGGCTGACTTACGAGAGTTCGCCCGTTTAGTTCGGACAAAGGTTTTGGTGAGAGCCGGACTATCCCAAAATTCGGTTTGGGTTTTCCAGGCGCTTTCCATCGCATAGTACTTCTGTACTATGGTTGCCAAGTCAGCAAAGTGCACTACGTCACGGCGACTTATAGCATTAAGGATTCCTTTGTTCGTGCAGTTTTTGCAGAAAAGTGAGACTATGTCCTCCTCGCGATAGTCCTTGACCTTGTTTAGCACAAGGAGGAATCTGGCCCAGTAGCGATGTACTGTCTCCTAGGGCTCTTGCCTGATATGGGAGAGACGGTTTAAGTCTGGGTGAGCGGGCGTAGCTGAATTCGGATTCTGATCCGATCTAGCGCCCAGGGGCATGGGAGCTCCCGAGTTCAACAGCTCGGGATCCGAGGTGCTGCCCAATTTTTCTGGCCGAATACCCGATCCCAAGTCCGGGATCTGGGTCATGTCTTCCCTTGAGCGAGAGTCCGGCTGAGGGAGCTCGGTGGTCCGGACATAATTAGTCCTCAAAATAGAGGGATAATCCGCATGTGGTTCCTCCACTACCGCTATCTCATGGGTGGGTGGCGGGGATTTAATGTCCCTTCGGTCGGGTTTAAGCCCGATCTGGTCATAGTCTGTAGCGACTCCCAGAGCGGCGATGCGATCCAAGAGCTTATTCAGGGAGGAGAGCCCTATCGGATCCATCTGTTCGGCGAGTTCTGAATTGATGCGAAGGTTATGCGTGACGACCCGAGAGGCCGTCGTCGGTGCGACAGCCGATGGGGCGGCCATGATGAGGCCGCCAAGTCAGAGTGTTTGGCCTACAGCCAGCGCTCCCCCAGAGGTAATGTTGTCCTTAACAACGATACGGGCCATCGAGCCTTGCAGCGACGACACAGAGGAACTCTCAATGAAAGCACCAATGTGGGTGTCAAAACCGGCGGATCTCGGGTAGGGGGTCCCGATCTGCGCGTCTTAGGCTGATGGTAACAGGAAGCAAGGGACACAATGTTTACCCAGGTTCGGGCCCTCTCGATGGAGGTAAAACCCTACTTCCTGCTTGATTAATATTGACGATATGAGTAGTACAAGAGTAGATCTACCACGAGATCGTAGAGGCTAAACCCTAGAAACTAGCCTATGATGATTATGATTGTAATTGTGATCGGCCTTCTAAGGACCAACCTCTCCGGTTTATATAGACACTGGAGAGGGCTAGGGTTTACACGGAGTCGGTTACAAGGAAGGAAATACAATATCCGGATCGCCAAGCTTGTCTTCCACGCAAAGGAGAGTCCCATCCGGACATGGGACGGAGTCTTGAGTCTTGTATCTTCACGCCCCAATAGTCCGGACGATGTATATAGTCCGGCTGTCCGGATACCCCCTAATCCAGGACTCCCTCAACGGCCTAGTGGAATAATGGGCCGTTAATGGGTATAAAGTGATACACTGTTCATTACGGGCCAGTTTCACCACGGGTCGTTAATGGGCCAAGAGTTACAAAGGACCTCATATGGGCCGAAAGAAGTCATGGGCCACACATGAGCCGGAAGTTAAAACGGGCTGGAATCATATTGGACGGCTCAGATGACGCTACTGGGCCTAATTCGGATAGGGCGTAACGGGCCCTGGGTTATCGGGTTGTAAATGGCTATATGCGGACAGGCCGTTAACAGGCTTTCCGTGGGCCGGCCCGCCACCTTTTGACCAAGTCAAACGGGCCGGCCTTTTCGCAGGAATGGGCTTCTGTTGGGCCGTGCCACGTGTCGACGTATCATAGGCGCCTTGGGTCCAACGAGTGGATGACATCTGTCCTAACGGTGAGCCGACACGTGCTTCCTCCAGTCAATGATGATTTTACACGTGGAAAATTCCCATTGGTCGGGGCTGTTAACGGGTTATCGGATCCAAAACCCGACCCGATAGCTTAACGACGTTCCGTTACGGTGGATGCCACGTATCGGTCACCCTTGATGAAAGCACTTCTGTGACGCGCGATTTATCGTCATGGAAGTGGACACTTTCGTGATGATAATTTTGGTAATGTCATGAAACACTTCTACGACAGCACAGGTATGACTATCTTGATTCTGTCATAAAATCGTCATGGATGTACATGCATGATAAAAAAACGCGACCTAGTGTAACAAACAAATATCATCACGGAAGTGTATTTTTTTTGTAGTGTGCTTCTTCTTCTTCTTCTTCTCTTCAAGCTGAGACTTTTGGTCTCATGCTTGCAACCATGTTGGCGGACATACTCAATGCTCAGGATCCTCACTTCTTCATGGATTGCTCAGTGCTAGCCTTGGCAGTAAAAGCGACGGACATTCACTTTGCTCCAGGTCCTTGGGACAACATGTCACTACTTGCTCGAATATAAAATAGTCTTTTTCTTTTCGTATCAAGCATCAAGGCTCGTCATTTTGCACGCCTAACTTTGAAAGTTTAAAATAGGCCTATACTATTCCCGTTGCTTATGTTTTGATGCATGTCTTTGTTCAATCAGGATAACCTTTTTTCCGTATCCAGTGTTGCTACCTCTCACGCTTGTCTCTGTAAAATGCTTCTAAGTTAATAAAAAAATTATGCTAAAAAATCCATGATTGGTGATAGGTGGTCTCCACTTTGTCGAGCGACCAAAAACAACTCCATGAAATTCTTTTTACGGGAGTACCGTACCACTTCACGACTACTGTAACGAGTTCTCATGACCCACGCTGCTTAGCTTCTCTGAATTGCAGCCGGTCCGTGTCGTCCCACCACCGCAATATCCTTCCTCGTCCGACTACGACTGCGACTCCACTCCCTCTCCTTCCATATAATGCCAACACACCACCCGCCTAGCTAACACCAACGCAGAGCTACAAGCTTCTCCGGTCGATCAGAGGCATCGATCGGCATGAACCCGGCCGCTGGTATGTTCCCAATGTTTCCGCCGCCACCTTTCCACTACGCGCTCCCCATGCAGCCCCCGCCGTACTTCTACCATGCACCCATGTCGCCGGTATGGCCGTCGTCCGCGGTCCCGGTGCGTTCCGTGTGGGCGTCCAACTTCAAGCATGAATCGGCCAACCTCCGCCACGTCGCCAGCAGAGCCCAGTACGTCGCCGTCAACGTGCACTACCCGGGCGTCGTCCACCACCCCAGCCAGGACCACAACGCCCTCACCGTGGAGGAGCGCTACGCCCTCGTGAAGGCCAAGGTTGACGACCTTAAGCCGCTGCAGGTCGGCATCGCGCTCTACGACAGCGACGGCGGGTACCTCGACGCCTGGGAGTTCAACCTCCGCGACTTCCGCCCCCAGGCCGACCCGCACGACGAGAACTCCCTCGCGTACCTCGCCGGCCGCGGCCTCGACGTCGGCGCGCTCCGCGACCACGGCGTCAGCGCCGACATGCTAGACAAGAAGCTGTTTGAATCCGGCCTGGTCGGCGCTCGGCGTGGGCGGTCGCGGAGTTGGATCACGTACGCTGGGGCCTACCATGTCGCATACCTGCTCAAAATCGTCACCGGCGGCGCCCCGCTGCCGCGAGACGTGGCCGGGTTCAACGGCGCCGTGCGGCGTTACATCGGCGACCAGGTCTATGATGTGGCCACGATGGCGGCCGGCTGCCCGGCCATGCCACTGGGGTTGGAGCACATCGCCGATTACCTCGGCTTCCATCCGCCGCTGGGGAGCCCTCGCCTCGCAGCTGCCGCCGGCGTGCGCGCGCTGCAGGTCTTCATGCGGCTGAAGTACGTAGAGCTCGGCGGCGACGTGCGAAAATACCGGGGTCTTCTTAAAGGCCTGCACTAGCTCCGAGAATTCGAAGCTCGTGCAAGGAAGACTGATGCTGACTTGCGTCCATGGTAACTCAATCTGATCAAGTCCGAAGTTTGAAGAATTCCGTTTAAAAAAAAGTCAAAAAAATAGTACTCCTTCCTATCGAAGAGAGTACTAAACCAGCGAACATGGATCGAATAGAGTACTACAGTTTTACAGTTCTATTAATATTAGATTTCAAGCATTAGATTTTAAAAAGAGTTCAAGCATTAGATTTCGGTAAAGTCCGAAAAACTCCGTTTCAGTGAAGTTTCATAGTTTTCTCAACAACAAAAAAGTTCAGGTAACAGGTAGCAAGGAAGTACAGAGAGTTCGGGGTGGCGTGGAGAGGTACCGACGTACAGGCATCCACTATGTCGATCTGTCGATAATTGGAAGTTCGTGCAAGGAAGACTGATGCCGACTTGCATCCATTGGTGGCTCCGATCAAGTTCTTGAAGTCTGAAGAATTATTAGTACTACACTTTTGAAGTTCAAGTATTAGACTTTGTTTTTTTTCAGTATAGCTTCATAGTAATGTTGCCCATGTAATCGCAAAAATTATGTTATGAAGTTATAGTATAAAGATACCCAGTTCCTTCTTTTTTTTTGCAACACTACCTAGCAATTCTATTGAAGAAATATCTTGTAAACTCTTTTGTTATCTTCTAGTATACAAGAAAAGTTGTTATGCAATTTGCTCGTCGCACTCTCGAAAAAATAGTAATGATGCCCAGATAGCCGAATCAAGTTATAAATGTATGCATCATATTTTTTCCAAGACACGTCACGCTAAGCTGCACCCTTCTACAGGAGAGAGGGAAATGAAATATCATTGCTAATTACTTTCTCGGTTCTCAATTAATCAACCTTCTAGTTATATTCTCAATTAACCGAAGCATGGCACCAGAGAATTCATGGTGGCACTTGAAGCATCCAGGAAAATATCTAGTGTTACCAGCGCTACAATGCTCCCATTTCAAAAAATATCAAATTTAAATGTGTCAAAAAAAATCTAAAAATATTTGTGGATGTCCACAAGACATGTATGTGTACAGCTCCTAAAATATTCAAGTCAAAATTCGACATCCATAAAGAGAAACGGAAAGACAAATCCGGCATGGATAGCGTTGAGTTTTTATTTTTGTCCTTTCTGTATTTCAAATGCTGGATTTATCGTTTTTGCATCTCTTTCTGTATTTCGAATTTTGATCTGAATTTTTTTATAGGTTGTAGACATGTCTTGTGAACATCCTCACAAAAAATTGGATTTTTTTGACACACTTAGATTTGATTTTTATTTTTTTCAAAGTGGGAGCATGTTAGTGTTGCATCACCTGATACTTCCCCTAAAGCACCCACCCCAGATCGTCTGCTTCTTTCTGCACGCATGTGCTAATTCTTGCGATTGAGCTCTCATGAAATTACTACCAAATCAGAATTATCTCGTCATCCGTTGGTTTGAATTTTTATTCCATTTCGGTTGTTTTCAGTAGGTAGCCTGTTGCATCACACTTACAAATGGAAGAGAGCTGGAAGTGTGTAATTTCATTACATCTTGTTGACCTTTTTTAAACCAAACACATTCTAGATTGTAGCATTGCCAGTGTGGTGCTCGCCATAAGTAAAATGCACATGGAACTTGCACAATAAAGTTGTGTTCACACCAACCGAAAAGGCTTCACCAATACATCAAATTAACCTCTCAAGCCCCAGCCCAGCCCATTCATACATTCTTAAGAAGTTGCTCCCCATTATAGGTATTCTCTTAACATGCAAAGGGTCCAACAAAGCCTGCCATGTCATCAGATACCAACCAATCACAAATCGTGTGTTGTCTTTCCCCTGGTCACCGAAGGGACGGATCTTTAGCCTTCCAGCTACGTACTAAAACGCACACGCAATACTACTTCCGGGGGAGTACAAACCGAAGCACCACCACAGCCCAACCTTATCTACTACTCATATATCTAGGAGGAAAAAACTTTTCCTCTCGAAACCTAAAAACCCTTGGGCAATTAGGGTTTCGGGGTGGACTTGACGGCGGCCGCCGGACCTAATCGGCGGGCCGCTCCAGAATTCCGACGAAGGATGGCAACGCCGCCCTCAAGCGCAAGTAGAGGGGCGGACCCCGACTCTCCTCGGTTGGCCCGGGCGAAACTGGAAGAGGAACTTGGGAAGCTAGGGATCACCGACGAGGAGGCAACACCTCTTGTGATCGATGATGCTGACGAAGGGAAGCCGCAGAAGCGGCTACTGGCAGGGAAGGTGCTCCATCGTCATCTACTACATATCCAGACTATACGCAACGCACTTCGGCCAGTGTGGGGAAACCCTAGGGGTCTGCAGTTCAGATCCATGGGAGAGAATACCTTTGTGGCAGAGTTCGAGACCCAGAGAGATCGCGATCGCATCTGGGCGGGCTCGCCGTGGCATGTTAGTAAGCATGCAGTAATCCTTGCTGATTTCGAGGATCATATGAGGCCTGATGAGGTCACTTTTGACCGTCTACACATGTGGGTTAGGATCCCAAATTTGCCCTATAATCTGAGAGATGATTCTTGGGGGCGCCTGATAGCTCAGCAGATCGATAAAAACGCTACATCAGTCCACTTTGATCATATTGGAGGTTTTCTGCGAGCAAGAGTGTCAATTGATGTTAATAAACCTCTCCGGAGGTGGATCTTGATCAACTTGGCCAAGAGAAAGAAAGAGGAACTATATGATATCCAGTATGAACAAGTGCCCCACTTCTGCTTCTCTTGTGGCCGCTTGGGACACAGCGATCCATACTGCCCAGCACCTGGTCCTCGAGACAAAAACGGAGATCTCATGTTCGGACCAAAGCTGAGAGCACCTGACGATAAGTGGAAAACTGCATCGGGCGAGCACCAGAACAAAGAGGAAAAGTCCGGACCCAGCAGCAGGAGAGAATCCAAGAACTCAAGTAATGTGGGAGAAACTGCAGAGGTAAACTCTCCGGTAAAAAACCGGGTTAATGCTAAACGGAAAGATGTACCGAAGCAGGTCTACCGCAGAGTTGAAACCCCTCTACTCCTTACTGCCGATGAACACCACCACAGTGAACTCCCAGACGGGGCAGAGGGACGTGGTGGGGATGAGGAAGGGGATGAGCTCAGGGGTTTGGAGAGAGAACCCAAGAAAAAGATACCAACACCAGAGAACTCGACAGCAGCTGCGGAGCAGCGCTGCCCATCCCAATGAGTGTTATCAGTTGGAACTGCCGGGGGCTTGGGAACCCCGAGGCAGTTCATGAGCTTCGCAGCGTAGTGAAGCAAGAAGGGCCTACCTTACTCTTTGTCATGGAAACAAAGATAAGGGCAGCAAGGGTGGAAAATCTGAAGTTAACTTTGGGTTTTGAGGGTTGTTTTGCAGTAAACAGTGTTGGTTTAAGCGTTGGCATTGGCTTGTTTTGGTCAAGAGATGTCTCAGTTGAACTTAAAAACTTTAGTACCGGCCACATCGATGCAGTGGTGCGGAAGAAAGATCAAAACTCTTTCGAGTGGAGATTCACAGGGTTTTATGGTGCTCCAAGACTCGAAGACAGGAAACACAGCTGGCGTTTCCTTCGTACTTTGCACGCCATCCCCCACAATGCATGGTTATGCATGGGTGATTTCAACGAAACGCTCTATGGAGAAGAACACTTTAGTCGCGCACCTCGGCCAGAGGGGCAGATGAGGGCGTTTCGGGAAGCTATCGACGAGTGTGAGCTCCAAGATCTCGGCTGGACTGGGGTGCCATTTACTTGGGACAACCGTCAGGCGGGTGGAGCCAATGTCAAAGCGTGAATTGATCGGGCCTTCGCAAACGAGGCATTCAGGCAACAATTCGGGCATACTGCAGTTCATCACATCAGCGCAGTCGAGTCAGATCACTGCTTTGTGCGCATGGAATATAGGGAGCAGCGCGGTGACGCAATGTGTAGGGGTGGCCGACCCTTCCGGTACGAAAATGTGTGGCAGACGCATTTGGACTATGAGAGAGTTGTGGCTGAATACTGGCTAGGCCAGCAACGCACACCTAACCTACAAGGAGTGCTGAACTCTTTGAGTGCCATGCAACAGAAACTTGAACCATGGGGTAAGAAAGAAGTTGGCAGCCTAGCGAGGATAGTTCGAAAGCTACAGCAAAAGTTGGATAAACTTCGGAGGCAGTCAGTTGGACGAGGCCCTTCGGAAGAGGAGAAAAGCACGGTGGCCAAATTACGTGAAGCTCTTCGCCGGGAGGAAATCTGGCTTCGCCAACACTCGCGTGTGCTCTAGCTACGCGACGGGGATCGTAACTCGGGCTACTTTCAAGCGCAAGCGAAACAGAGACAGAGAACTAACATGATATCTGGGCTGTGAAGACCGGATGGAACAGTTTGCGCTAATGAAGAGGAGGATTAGGTGGAGATAATGAATTTCTACCAGAATTTGTATGCATCGCAGGGGCCTTCGGACGCCAGCGAGCTGTTATCATATGTCCCAGAGCGTGTCACACCCGCCACGAACGGTGCATTGAATAAAACCTTCGAATTAGGCGAAGTGCGCACGGCTCTCTTTCAGATGTCACCATCGAAAGCACCAGGGGTCGATGGATTCACGGCAGGTTTCTTTCAAAAGCACTGGAAACTTCTTGGAGAAGATGTAACATTTGCAGTTCTGAATTTTTTGAACGGAGGAGAACTACCGTTGGGCCTGAATGACACGTCAATCATGTTAATTCCCAAGGTACGGAATCTGCAGTCAATTTCTCAGTATCGTCCAATCTCCCTATGCCCTATCCTGTACAAACTAGCGATGAAGGTTATCACCAACAGACTTCGGGAATTCATGGATGAGATTGTTAGTGAAGAACAAAGTGCATTCATCCTCGGGCGACTGATCACAGATAACGTCCTTGTGGCGTTCGAGAGCATTCACACAATGCGATGGAGGAAGAAGGGGAAGAACTATGCATGCGCTGTCAAACTTGATATGATGAAAGCGTATAATTGTGTTGAGTGGAGCTACTTGGAAGCTATCTTGCTCAAGTTTGGCTTCGCGGCAAATTTTGTTAGACTGGTCATGAAGTGTGTGACTTCCGTTCGGTTCTCAGTTCGGGTAAATGGGAAGCTATCACCTTATTTTGATCCATCCAGGGGCCTGCGTCAAGGATGCCCCATGTCACCCTTCATTTTTCTTTTATGTGCAGAAGGTTTCTCTTGTCTTCTTAAACATTATGGTGCTATTGACAGAGGCATAAGAGCGAATCTTCGGGCACCTTGGGTAAACCATCTGCTTTTCGCAGATGACAGTCTCATTTTCATGAAGGCCGACTCCTGTAGTGCGGCAAGATTGAACAGTATATTGCGCATCTATGGTGCGGCTTCGGGACAGAGAGTTAACAGAGAAAAGAGTGCAATTTTCTTTAGCCCGAATACAACACATGGATGCGGGCAAGCTATCAAAAACATACTGGATGTCCATGTCAAGGTATTCAGCGAGAGATACTTGGGGTTCCCAACCGCAGTGGGTAAAATCACCAGCGGCACCTTTGATCATATAGGGGAAAGATCCAGAAGTAAAATGCAAGGCTGGTCAGAAAGACTCTTTGTGTGTGCTGGGCGGGAAACTTTGCTAAAATCCATCATTCAGGCTATCCCAACATTCAGTATGAGTGTCTTTCTGTTAACCAAAAAGGTATGCAAGAGTTTGACGTTTTGCATGGCCAAGTATTGGTGGAGTAGTTCAATTGATAAGTGGTCTATGCATTGGATTTCTTGGAAGGAACTGACAACACCAAAAATGTAAGGGTGGCATGGGTTTTCGAGATCTCCACCTTTTCAACATAGCACTATTGGGTAAACAAGTATGGCGCTTGATTATGAATCCGGATACTCTATGTGCGAGAGTACTTAAGGGAAGGTACTTCCCCGACACAGACTTCATGCACGCTTCAACTCCAGGTTCATCCTCCGCCACCTGGAGGGCCATCATAGCGGGCAGGGAGGCCTTGATCACGGAGCTCATCAAACGTGTGGGAGACGGCACGACAATCTCAATATGGGATGACCGGTGGATACCATCTACACACACTATGACTCCACTGTTTCGTCCACCCGCAACAAACGTCGCATTGGTAAGCGACCTAATTGACACGGACAACTGGACTTGGCAGCGGGAGCTTATCCGTGAAAACTTCATCACTCCGGATGCAGAAGCAATCTTGAACATTCCACTACGCGCAGGAGGAGGGGATGATTTCTTGGCATGGGCACATGAAATATCAGGCAACTACACCGTTAAGTCGGTGTACCGAGCTCTAGTTACTCGTAACGAGCTTCAGGCTCTAGAGGAAGGGCAGGCTACCGGACCTTCAACAGATAAACAACGGATGTGGAATGACCTCTAGAAATTGAATGTTTTGCCCAAGGTGCGTGTGTTCTTTTGGCGAGTGCTGCGAGGTATATTACCAAATGAAAGCACGCACATGCACCGGCACATCCGACAACAAAATCTATGCAAGATTTGTCTGGCTTCGCAGGAAAACCTATTGCATGCACTCTTTGAGTGCTCACATGCGAGACAGTTGTGGGAAGAGGCGCAGCAACTCTTCGACTTCAAGCTATCGCGGCTCCATCCTGTGACCTGGGCCGAAGACATCATTTGTGATGACCGCTTTGCTTCCAAGGACCGAGCAGTGACCGTTTCGGTCATGTGGTCCATTTGGCCTCGAGGAACAGATTGACACATGGTGAGGATCAGCTCGATCCGGCAAGCTCTGTACGACGCACTCGAGAGGCGTTATCTCTTCTTGAGGTGCCGCGGCAACTAGCACTGATCATGCCTGGGCATGGGTGGCGGCCGCCCGACGAGGGTTTCATCACCATCAACACTGATGCGGCAATCAAACGAGAAGATGGCAAAGGAGGAGCAGGGGGCGTTGCCCGATCCTCTTGCTCATTTCTGGGTGCGTGGAGCAAGCCATACCCCGGAGTTACGGATCCCTTCATTGCAGAGGCGATGGCAGTGCGCGACGAAGTTATCTTCGCATGTCTGAGGGGTTTTTCACACGTCATTGTGGAGACAGACTGCTCGAAGGTCGCCAACCTCTGGATCACTCGCCACGGCTCTCGATCGGTCGTGGCACCTATTCTGTTAGAAATTGGAGAGCTCTCAGGTAGTTTCACTTTTTTGATATTCACCATATTGTAAGATCGGGCTAACAGTCCTGCTCATATTTGTGCCAAGCAAGCTTGCACAATTGACGTGACCGAAAGCTGGATCGAAAGTACTCCCACTGATCGGTAGTCTCTTGGCAGACTGCCCAGCGAACGCTTTTAAATAATAAATCTCTCACTATTTCCTCGGCAAAAAAAATACTACTCCTATATCTAACAGAGAAAAAAAATCTCCAGGTCGTGTCTATCGTCTCTTCCCCTCCCAATCTTTCCCCATGCCAGTGGTTAGAGCCAGAGGAGCTCCATCACGACCTTGCTGTTCTCCGAGCCCTCCTCGCGCCGGTGGACTAGCACGCAGGTGGTGAGAGCGGAGGAGCTCCCTCACGTCGTGGCTCTGCTCTGGGTCATCCTCGCACCGGCGGCCTCGGACGAATCAGAGATGGCCATCTCGGCACAGCCCGGGTTCCAGCGGGATGGGTCACTGGCCTGCTCCCGTGGCCCCGCCTCCTCTCTGCCGCCATCAACGCCCGCAAGAGATGGAGTTGCCTGATGCAATCATTCCCGCCATGTCCCTGCAAGCCATCACCGCGCAACTGATTCCTGCTCGTGTAGGCGGCCTCGGATGCACCTAATGGAGTTAATTGCACAAAAGTACCACAATTGGGGCATTGGAAACAGATTGGTACCAAGATTGATAATTTTTACATGTCAGTACCAAGATAGGGGCGAGCCGTTGCAAAAAAGACTAAAAGTGTGTTTTATACGTATTGAAGGTGTATCTGACCGGCAGGGCCCGCCCGTCAGGTGCCGACGTGGCATGTTTTTTGCAGAAAACCCCCTTACGTTGTATGCAATCACAAAAATGCCCAAATTTTTTTCCCGGGAAAAAGGCTCCATGAGAGGCATTCTTTTTTGTTCGCAATTTGTTGTATGCAATCACAAAAATGCCCAATTTTTTTGCGGGAAAAAGGCTCCATGAGAGGCATTCTTTTTTGTTCGCAATTTTCCACCACCGAATTTGGACTGGTTTGAAATTTTCCTCACGTCGTGGCTCTGCTCTGGGTCATCCTCGCACCGGCGGCCTCGGACGAATCAGAGACGGCCATCTCGGCACAGCCCGGGTTCCAGCGGGATGGGTCACTAGCCTGCTCCCGCGGCCCCGCCTCCTCTCTGCCGCCATCAACGCCCGCAAGAGATGGAGTTGCCTGATGCAATCATTCCCGCCATGTCCCTGCAAGCCATCACCGCGCAACTGATTCCTGCTCGTGCAGGCGGCCTTGGATGCACCTAATGAAGTTAATTGCACAAAAATACCACAATTGGGGCATTGGAAGCAGATTGGTATCAAGATTGGTAATTTTTACATGTCAGTACCAAGATAGGGGCGAGCCGTTGCAAAAAAGACTAAAAGTGTGTTTTATACGTATTGACGGTGTATCTGACCGGCAGGGCCCGCCCGTCAGGTGCCGACGTGGCATGTTTTTTGCAGAAAACCCCCTTACGTTGTATGCAATCACAAAAATGCCCAATTTTTTTCCCGGGAAAAAGGCTCCATGAGAGGCATTTTTTTTTGTTCGCAATTCGTTGTATGCAATCACAAAAATGCCCAATTTTTTTGCGGGAAAAAGGCTCCATGAGAGGCATTCTTTTTTGTTCGCAATTTTCCACCACCGAATCTGGACTGGTTTGAAATTTTCCGGCACTTGAACAAATAAATAAAAGAAACAGAAAATTAGGCGAGGAATCGAACCTGCGACCTGCAGCACGGGCGCCACGCGCTTACCACCACGCCACAGCGCAGCTCGCGTTTGAACACAGGCGTTCCATTTCTTATACAATCTCTGAAGCGCTGGGCCGGCATTTTTTTTCGATTCGCACTTCACTGCCGCTTGTGTTGGGCTCGTTCGTTACCCCGGTTACTATTCGTTTCATTTCTCTTATGCTTTTAAAATGCACGGTAAACTTTTTGTAATTTATGGTGAACATTTTCTAAATTTGTTATAAAAGTTTTAATGCATTTCTTATAAAAGTTGAACAGTTTTAATGCATTTCTAAAATTTATTAGACTACACAATTTTTTTAATACAGGTTGTCAACTTTTTCTTTACAAATGATTAACATTTTCTCCATTATAATAAACATTGAACATATTTTAAATGCAAATCGAAGATTTTTGTAATATATCTTGAAGTTTTTCTTAAGATATGATGAACATTTTACATAATGCGCGGTGAACATTTTCTTGATACACGATGAGTTTCAAGAACTTTTTGCCCCGGTTTCTTAATCATTCTTGCAATCAATGCATTAAAAGTTGAACATATAATTTTAAATGCATTAAATTTTAGAAACATGGCGCAGAACATGTATTAAAAATAATTGTGTAATCATAATAAATTTTAGAAATGTATTAAAACTTTTCAACTTTTATTAAAATAATCAAGTGATTCTGGAAATGCAAATTGACTTTACACAATAAGTTTTAATACATACTGAACATTTTGTGAAATACAAAAATTTCACCATGTATTAAGGAAATATTCGCCATAACAATCTTGAAACTCACCGTGTATTAATAAAATGTCACCATAAATTACAAAAAAAGTTACCACAAATTAAGTAAAATGTTCCTTATCTTAAGAAAATTGAACAACCTATAGTACAAAAATGTTCAATTTGCATTTCAAATATGTTCAACGGATATTACCAAAGTTTATTATATTAATAAAATGTTCACCGTTTGTAAAGAAAGGTTCATCGTGCATTGAAAAATGTTCACTATAAGCAGAAAAAGTGTTCAGCGTATATTAAAAAAATTGTTCACCGCGCATTCTAAAAGCATAAGAGAAATGAAACGAATAGGGGCAGCGAACGAGCCCAACACAAGCGGCATTGAAGTGCGAATCGAAAAAAATTGCAGGCCTCGGTGGGCCGGCCCAGCGCTTCAGACATGGTATAAGAAAGGAGACGCCTGCCTTCAAACGCGAGCTTGGCTGTGGCGTGGTGGTTAGCGCGTGGCGCCCCTGCACTGCAGGTCGCAGGTTCGATTCCCGCCTCGCCTGATTTTCTGTTTCTTTTATTTATTTGTTTAAGTGGCGGAAAATTTCAAACCAGTCCAGATTCGGTGGTGAAAAATTGCGAACAAAAAAGAATGCCTCTCATCGAGCCTTTTCCCGCAAAAAGTTTGGGCATTTTTGTGATTACATATAACGTAAGGGGGTTTTCTGCAAAAAACATGTCACGTCAGCACCTGACGGGCGGGCCCTGCCGGTCAGATACACCGTCAATACGTATAAAACGCACTTTTAGTCCTTTTTGCAACGGCTCACCCCTATCTTGTGTGATTACATACAACGTAAGGGGGTTTTCTGCAAAAAACATGTCACGTCAGCACCTGACGGGCGGGCCCTGCCGGTCAGATACACCGTCAATACGTATAAACGCACTTTTAGTCCTTTTTGCAATGGCTCACCCCTATCTTGGTACTGACACGTAAAAATTATCAATCTTGTTACCAATCTACTTTCAATGCCTCAATTATGATACTTCTGTACAATTAACTCCACCTAATGTGATCATCCCCAGGCACCGGATTGAGTATGTGCGCCCGACCCTCCTCTGCTTCGGGCCCTCCCTGTGCCGGCCGCCCTTGCCTTCACGCAACTGTGCCTAAGGACATGATTCGAAGTTTTAGCTGCAGGTGGCTTACCCTGATGGATACCATTAGGAACTTCTCCACCGCCAGCCACATCATCCTTTGAAGTCGTCCGGATGACTGGTGAGTCCCACCTCACCTTTTAGTTTAGATTTGGGTTCCACACCATGATTTACATGTCAGCATATGATGGGAAATGAGCATGACGTGCTAATTGGTCTCTTCCTTCGTTATATTGTTTTAGTTTTATCCATACAAGTGAATATCCAATCTCAGCAGACCCAATTCAAGAATAAGTAGTTGCCCTTCAAAGACCAGGTACGCCACACTTGGCCTCACTACTAAACTCGGCCTTTTTGCTTTTTATTTTCCAGTTGTTGTTCAACCTTTGCAAATGATGAGAGGAAGACAAGGAGAATGATGCAATATTGTAAGTCGCATCCCTATTTTTCATTTATTTACCTTTATGCTTGACTCCCTTTTTCTTGGTTTAATGCACGATATGTTTGCAGTATCTAATTATAGTTTAGGGTAGAATATGTATTAATCCTGTTTTTTCTTATGGAAATGGCAGGAGCATTGCCAATGCATCTACTTATTGGACGTGGACTGTCATATTCTCATCGGCATATCAAATATATTTCTTTATAGCAACGCCATGGATTTCCTATCATGTTTAGCTTCACTCCAACGCAAGCTACACCCCCACCTCTCTCTCATGGAATTTTTACAAAACACTATCTGTAGATTATGTGAATTGCATGATGTATTGCTCTCGTGCATAGGCACGTATATATAATGTACAAAGGTGGGCCACGGACCTCAACTATACAAGGAACTAGGAGGCGGGCCCAATACACAATATGCACATAACATATATACTCAACACCCCCCCGCAGTCGAAGCGGCACCGCGGCTGACGCAAAGACTGGACCGGAACTCCTCAAATGACGCCGTAGGCAAGCCCTTGGTCATGATATCTGCAAATTGTTGGGAAGTAGGAACGTGTAAAACACGAATATGGCCAAGGGCCACCTGTTCCCGAACAAAGTGAATATCCAACTCAATATGCTTGGTCCGTCGATGATGCACCGGGTTAGCGGAGAGGTAGACCGCCGAGACGTTGTCGCAGTAGACCACCGTGGCACGGTCAACAGGGCAAGAGAGCTCCTGAAGCAGCTGGCGAAGCCACGAACACTCGGCGACGGTGTTGGCCACCGCACGATACTCAGCCTCAGCACTGGAACGAGAGACCGTAGGCTGCCGCTTGGACGACCACGAGATGAGTGAGGGTCCAAGGTAGACACAATAGCCCGAAGTGGAGCGACGAGTGTCAGGGCAGCCCGCCCAGTCTGCATCGGAGTAGGCGGTGAGGGCAATGTCGGCGGAGGCGTGAAGCATGACGCCAAGATCCATAGTGCCACAGATATAGCGAGAATCCGCTTGACGGCAGCCCAATGAACGTCGCGAGGAGCATGCATATGAAGACACACCTGCTGCACGGCATACTGGATCTCCGGTCGAGTCAGAGTGAGGTACTGGAGAGCACCAACGATAGACCGATAGAAAGCAGCATCCGAAGCAGGAGAACCATCTGTGGCAGAAAGCTTGGCCTTCGTATCAACAGGTGTGGCGGCGGGCTTGCAGTTAAGCATGCCGGCGCGCTCGAGGAGCTCATGAGCGTACTTCCGCTGATGAAGGAAGAAGCCATCCGGACGGCGCACCACCTCGACACCGAGGAAGTAGTGCAAAGGACCCAAGTCCTTGATGGCGAACTCGGCGCGAAGACGAGCCGTGAGCTGACTGAGGAGACCAGCTGTACATGCCGTCAGGATGATGTCGTCGACATAGAGCAGCAAGTAGGCCGTGTTAGAGCCCTGATGATAGACAAAGAGCGAGGCGTCCGAGCTGGTAGAGCGGAACCCAAGCTGGTGGAGAAACGCCGCGATGCGCTGGTACCAAGCGCGCGGAGCCTGCTTGAGTCCGTACAGGGACCACGAAAGCAGGCACACGTGGTCGGGAAGCGCCGGGTCAACAAACCCAGTGGGCTGCTGGCAGAAGACCTGCTCCTCGAGGTGACCATGGAGGAAGGCGTTAGAGACGTCCATCTGGTGCACCGGCCAAGCACGGGAGACCGCAAGGTGGAGAACCGTGCGTATCGTGCCGGGTTTGACGACTGGAGCGAAGGTGTCGGTGAAGTCGATGCCAGCACGCTGTCGGAAGCCACGAACGACCCATCGCACTTTGTAGCGATCAAGGGTACCATCAGGACGGAGCTTGTGTTTAAAGACCCACTTCCCGGTAATCACGTTGGCGTGCCGGGGACGGGGAACAAGCTGCCACGTCCGGTTGCGCAACAGGGCGTCAAACTCCTCTTGCATCGCAGCCATCCAGAGCGGGTCACGAAGAGCGGCTCGAATGGAGGACGGCAACGGCGACAGCTCAGAGGTGGACGCCGCATGGACGTAGTCATCCGTGGCGTAGCGCGAGCTCGGGCGAAAAACGCCCGTACGGGCGCGGGTGACCGGACCGGCCACAGGCGCCGACGGGGCCTGGGGCGCCGAGGGGCCGCAGGGGCCGCGGGCACCGGGTGCGCCGGGGGGGGCCGCGGGCGCCAACATCGGGGGCGCCAATATCGGGGGCGCCGGGGGGCGCAGGCACCGAGGGCACCGCGGGCGCCAACGTTGGGGGTGCCGGGGGCACCACGGGGGCCGCGAGCGCTGGGGGCGCCAGCGCCGCGGCTGTAGGAGGCGTCGCATGCGGAGGGCGCGCTTCAAAGCCAGGCGGCGGGCCAAGAGAGGCGCGCGAGCGCCCTGGGAGAGGCATCGAGGAGCCCGCGTCACCAGTGGCGGGAGGAGCGGCCGGGGGTACCTGGTGAAACGGAAACACATGCTCATCAAAGTAAACGTGCCGGGAAGTGAACACACGGTGGGAGATAGAATCGTAGCACCGATATCCCTTGGAGTTGGAGGGGTACCCGATGAAGATGCAAGCGACAGATCAAGGTGCAAGCTTGTGAGAAGCAGTGTCAGCAGTGCTGGAATAGCAAAGGCACCCAAAAATACGCAAGCCATCATAAGATGGGGGCGTACCAAAGAGAAGATGGTGAGGTGCGTAGTTCCACCATGGGCGGCAGGGTCTAATGTTAAGGAGAAGTGATGCAGTGGCGAGTGCGTCCGGCCAGAAACGAGGCGCCAGGTTAGCATGAAACAGGAGCGTGCGAACGCAGTCGTTCAGAGTGCGAAGGACGCGTTCGGCTCGACCGTTCTGCTGTGAAGTATACGGGCATGTGAGACGAAAAACTGTGCCGTGATGCGACAGAAAAGTGCGGAAAGCAAGGTTGTCAAACTCTTTTCCATTGTCAGTCTGAAGAGCAAGGATGGGACGCCCAAAGTGCGTGCGGACATAGGAGTAAAAAGCTGTCAAGATAGAGAGTGCATCCGACTTTCTGCGCAAAGGAAAAGTCCACACATAGTAAGAATAATCATCAAGAATGACCAGATAATATAAATAGCCCGAGTTACTAGGAACCGGAGAGGTCCACACATCACTATGAATCAACTGAAAAGGAAAAAAAGCAATGGTGGTGGAATTATTAAATGGCAGGCGAACGTGTTTGCCGACTCGACAGGCATGACAAGTGTGATCCTCGATCTTATTGCAAGTGAAACTGAAACTCCTAAGAATATGACGAAGTGTGACGGGGTTGGGGTGACCTAAGCGAGTGTGCCAGAGATCAACTCCAGCGGAGAGAGCGACCGGTGCGGTGGTGGTGGATGAGGGCGAATGCACCGGATATAGCTCGTCGGGGCTGTCACATCGGTGAAGTACCATCCTGGTTCGAGCGTCCTTGACACTAAAACCAAACTCGTCAAATTCAACAGTGACAGGGTTTTCACGAGTGAAATAACGAACGGAGATAAGATTCTTAATAAAATGAGGAGACACAAGTATGTTAGACAAAGATAAAGGCATAAAAGTAGAATGAAAATAAGTGTGCCCAACATGTGTGATAGGAAGTGTGGAACCGTCGCTGACAATGATGCGGCGGTCGGTGGAGACAGGAGTGAAGGAGGCAAGATTACCAAGATGAGCAAATATGTGAGCCGTAACACCAGTGTCCATGTACCAATCACCACCTCCAGTGTAGTTATTCGGCGTAGGAGCGGCATGCAGCCCGGTGAGGAGCACCGGGTCCCAGGGCGCCGGCGGCAGGGTCGGTGAGGGAGACGGAGGCGACATTGGGAAACCGTAATCGCCGCTTAGCTGCGGCGGTGGGTACTCTCCATACGACTGCGGAGCCGTGTAGTATGCATGAAGTGCGGGAGGATCGTACGGTGTGGATAGTAGCCCCGGCGGCAATTGCGGTGCCCGGTAGGCCGGATGATCCACCGAAAAAATCTGCTGGCCCGCTGACGACCCCCACCAATACCCGGAAGACCCGTACATGGGCAAAGCTCCGTACGCACCGTGAGTGGGAACGGGCGCGTGGGGACCGGAGGGCGCCAGCGGCGGGGCGATGACAGATTGGCTAAAGAGCGCCGGCGGCGGAGCCGCGACAGAGGGCGCCGGCGGCGGGACGGCAGTAGCGGCGGCGGACGGTCCGGTGGACGCCATTGCTGACGACGTGCCTTGCTGCATGGCGAGTGACGAAGCGTATGGCCCCGTGGGCGACGCGCCTGGTTGCATCGCGGGCTGCATGGCGCCGTACACGTAGCCATGCATGGCACTGTATAAAGCTGTAGGCGCTGCTGGCCCCGCGGACGACGCGCCGTATGGCCCTGCTGGCGACGCGTCTTGCTGCATGGCGGGTGACGAGCAGTATAGCGGGCGAGGCGAAGCTAGCAAGCGGGCGACGCGATGCTACACGAAGGACTAAGCAATCGGATCTCAAAGAACGAGTTGATTTGTGGAATTGCTCACGTACTAGAAGTACTGATATGGTTTGACTGGGTCTTCACGTGGAGCTGGCGATGCGGGGCGATGCGGGGATTGCCTAGCGATGCAAGGCGCGGCTAGCAAGTGTGAGGCGCGACGGCAGTACGGGTGCGGCGGCGCGGGAGGGAAGCAGGCGGGAGGCTCGAAGGGAGCAGCGGCCTGCAGATGGATGCGGCGGCGCGGGAGGAAGGGGACGCGCGGCGGCAAGGAGGAGCGGCGGCGGCCGGCGCAGGAGGTGCGCACGGGCGGCGGCGGCATGGTGGCGGCGGCGCGTGAGGAGGCGCGCGGCGGCGGCAGCGGAAGACTAGGTTTAGAACCTAAAAACTGATACCATGTAGATTACGTGAATTGCACGATGTATTGCTCTCGTGCATAGGCACGTATATATAATGTACAAAGGTGGGTCACGGACCTCAACTATACAAGGAACTAGGAGGCGGGCCCAATACACAATATGCACATAACATATATACTCAACACTATCAATGAGACTGAACCTCGTGTCTCAGATTTTGTTTCAATGAGACTGAACCTCATGTCTTTTGGATTTGTCGTTGACTTTTCCATTTATTCGAGGCCCAATCAAGAAAGTTCATGTAATTTTCTGGCTGAATTTCTTTGCCTACCTACCCGGGACACTTTTATATTGAGAATTATAGTTGGTGCATTTAAGATATGAACATATGTTTGGTACAAGGTAATTATGCCAATAGCGTATTTTGGGGATTATTAATACACTTGAATTCTTAAAAGACACTCTTTTCGACCCATAGCAGCAAGATTTTGGTCTTCAACTCTTTTGCAGGAAAAGTGCTACTGATAATACAAAGGTATACATGAAATGATAGAATACTGAAGAGTTGATCAGCTCAACTCCGTTGAAATATCTTAAGAGGATGAGATAAATGCCTTCGCAAAAAAAAAACATAATGTACGCAATACCATCTGAAAGGAAAATTACTATCTCCGAGACTTCAACCACCTTATATGGAATGCCTCTGCCTATTGTTGACTCTCATTTGTGTGCCATATAGTACATTTATGTACTTGAGATAAGATGTAACATTCTAAAGTTATGCTGTTTATATCACCTTACGTTATCTGTGATATCGGGTTATTCCCATTTAATACAATTTTTCATTAATTGTCCATATTTCTATGGAAAACAACATCGTTTATAAATGATGCAAGAGCATATTTATCTTCATATATATTAATCATGTGTGCTTGGACACAAGTTGTATTGTTCTTATTCATGTGGACTTCTAATCTATAGTTTTTCAACTAATGTTTCACGCATTTATCTCGTGATTTTAGCATGTGTTCCCGCAGCAACGCGCAGGGTATCATCTAGTTCATACAAAGATAAAGGATGTCAAGTGTCAACTCAAGAAGTAGCTAAATTTAACTAGAAAAATAAAGGGCAAAAAGATAAACGATTTTATTTTATTTTTTTCAAAGTGAGAGCATGTTATTTCAGGACAAAAATTTGCTGCGTCCTTTCCCACCGTTGTCTCATGTGGCATGTCCACATGGACTCAAATACTACTTGCCAGTGGAGAGATCATGATAAACAAGATCATGATTGTTTGTTCTTGGCAAACCGCTTAGCTTCTCTGAATTACAGCCGGTCCGTGTCCCACCACCGCAATAGCCTTCCTCGTCCGACTACGACTACGACTCCACTCCCTCTCCTTCCTTATAATGCCAACACACCACCCGCCTAGCTAACACGAACGCAAAGCTACAAGCTTCTCTGGTTGATTAGAGGCGTCCATCGGCATGAACCCGGCCGCCGGTATGTTCCCAATGTTTCCACCGCCACCGCCGCCACCTTTCCACTACGCGTTCCCGATGCAGCCCCCGCCGTACTTCTACCATGCACCAATGTCGCCGGTATGGCCGTCGTCGCCGGTCCCTGTGCTCTCCGTGTGGGCGTCCAACTTCAAGTACGAATCGGCCAACCTCCGCCACGTCGCCAGGAACGCCCAGTACGTCGCCATCGCCCTGCACTACCCGGGCGTTGTCCACCACCCCGACCAGGACCACAACGCCCTCACCGCCGAGCAGCGCTACGCTCTCGTGAAGGCCAACGTGGACGACCTGAAGCCGCTCCAGCTCGGCATCGCCCTCTACGACAGCGACGGCGGGTACCTCGCCGCCTGGGAGTTCAACCTCCGCGACTTCCGCCCCCAGGCCGACCCGCACGACGAGAACTCCCTCGCGTACCTCGCCGGCCGCGGGCTCGACGTCGGCGCGCTCCGCGACCACGGCGTCAGTGCCGGCATGCTAAGCAAGAAGCTGTTTGAATCCGGCCTGGTCGGCGCTCGGCGTGGGCGGTCGCGGAGTTGGATCACCTACGCTGGGGCTTATCACGTCGCGTACCTGCTCAAAATTGTCACCGGCGGCGCCCCGCTGCCGCGAGACGTGGCCGGGTTCAACGGCGCCGTGCGGCGTTACCTCGGCGACCAGGTCTATGATGTGGCCACGATGGCGGCCGGCTGCCCGGCCATGCCACTGGGGTTGGAGCAGATCGCCGATTACCTCGGCTTCCATCCGCCGCTGGGGAGCCCTCGCCTCGCAGCTGCCGCCGGCGTGCGCGCGCTGCAGGTCTTCATGCGGCTGAAGTACGTAGAGCTCGGCGGCGACGTGCGAAAATACCGGGGTCTTCTTAAAGGCCTGCACTAGCTAGGTCGATCTCACACCAACAATGCTGAGCCGAGAATTCGAAGCTCGTGCAAGAAGATTGTTGCTGACCAGCTGCGTCCATGGTAGCTCTGATCAAGTCCTTGGAAGTCCCAAGTCTGAAGGATTCCGTTTCAAAAAAAAAAGTCAAAAAAAATAGTACTCCTTCCTATCGAAGAGAGTACTAAACCAGCAACACTTAACATGGATCAAAGAGAGTACTACAGTTTTACAGTCCTCTTAGTATTATAGTATATAGTTTTTAAAAAGACTTCAAGCATTAGATTTCGGTAATGTCCGAAAAATTCCGTTTCAGTGAAGTTTCACAGTTTTCTCAACAACAAAAAAGTTCAGGTAACAGGTAGCAAGGAAGTACAGAGAGTTCGGCGGTGGCGTGGAGAGGTACCGACTTACAGGCATCCCCTACGTCGATCTGTCGATAATTCAAAGTTGGTGCAAGGAAGACTGATGCCGACTTGCATCCATTGGTAGCTCTGATCAAGTTCTTGAAGTCTGAAGAATTATTAGTACTCCACTTTTGAAATTCAAGTATTAGACTTTGTTTTTTTTTCAGTATAGCTTCATAGTAATGTTGCCCATGTAATCGCAAAAAATATGTTATGAAGTTATAGTATAAAGATACCCAGTTCCTTTTTTTTTGAAACACTACCTAGCAATTCTATTGAAGAAATATCTTTGTAAACTCTTTTGTTATCTTCTACTCCCGCTGTCCCAAAATAAGTGTCTCAACTTTGTACTAGCACTAGTACAAATTTGTACTAAACTCAAGACACTTATTTTGGGACAGAGGGAGTAGTATACAAGAAAAGTTGTTATGCAATTTGCTCGTCGCACTTTCGAAAAAATAGTAATGTTGCCAGGTAGCCGAATCAAGTCATAAATATATGCGTCATATTTTTCCAAGACACGTCACGCTAAGCTGCACCCTTCTACAGGAGAAAGGAAAATGAAATATCATTGCTAATTACTTCCTCGGTTCTCAATTAATCAACGTTCTAGTTATATTCTCAATTAACCGAAGCATGACACCAGAGAATTCATGGTGGCACTTGAAGCACCCGGGAAAATATCTAGTGTTACCAGCGCTACAATGCTCCCATTTCAAAAAATATCAAATTTAAATGTGTCAGAAAAAATCTAAAATTATCTGTGGATGTCCACAAGACATGTATGTATACAGCTCCTGAAATATTCAAGTCAAAATTCGGCATCCATAAAGAGAAACGGAAAGACAAATCCGGCATGGATAGCGTTGAGTTTTTACTTTTGTCCTTTCTGTATTTCAAATGCTGGATTTGTCGTTTTTGTATCTCTTTCTGTATTTCGAATTTTGATCTGAATTTTTTATAGGTTGTAGACATGTCTTGTGAACATCCTCATAAAAAATTGGATTTTTTTGACACACTTAGATTTGTTTTTTATTTTTTTCACCTGATATTTCCCCTAAAGCACCAACCCCAGATCGTCTGCTTCTTTCTGCACGCATGTGCTAATTCTTGCGATTGAGCTCTCATGAAATTACTACCAAATCTGAATTATCTCATCATCCGTTGGTTTGAATTTTTATTCTGATTTCGGTTGTTTTCAGTTGGTGGCTTGTTGGATCATACTTGCAAATGGAAGAGAGCTGGAACTGTGCAATTTGATTACATCTACTTAACCTTTTCTGAACCAAACACATTCTAGGTTGTACTCCCTCCGTCCGGAAATACTTGTCATCAAAATGAACAAAAAGAAGTGTATTTAGAACTAAAAACACGTCTAGATACATCCTCTTTTATCCATTTTGATGACAAGTATTTTCGGACGGAGGGAGTAGCATTCAAATGCACATGGTATTTGCACAATAAAGTTGTGTTGAACCACCGAAAAGGCTCCACCAATACATCAAATAAACCACTCAAGCCCCAGCCTAACCTATTCATACAAGATAATAGGATGTCCAACTCAAGAAGTGAGCTAAATTTCAACTAGAACATAAGTTATTTCGGGACAAAACTTTGCTGCATCCTTTCCCACCGTTGTCTCATGTGGCATGTCCACATGGACTCAAATACTACTTGCCAGCTACTCCCTCCGTTCCTAAATATAAGTCTTTGGAGACAATCCACTATGAACCACATACGGATGTATATAGATGCATTTTAGAGTGTAGTTCATTCATTTTACTCCGTATATGGTTCATAATGGAATGTCTCCAAAGACTTATTTAGGAACGGAGGGAGTACATGATAGACGATACTACAGCACAAACTGCTAGATAAACAAGATCATGATTGCTTGTTCTTGGCAAACCGCTGCAGGGCCTTTGGCAGCTCGGCCTTGTCGCCTACCCGCTGTTTCTTGTCGGGATGCCCGCCGATTTCCTTGTACTGGTCCAGTAGAGGCCTCTTGGCTCTGAGGACCTCTTCTTCCTTCTTCTTGGCCCGCTTGCTGGGTTTGCTCCTGCCCTTGGTCTTATTCTTCACCTTCGTGCTCTTGGCGGCCTCCACCGCATCTTCAATCTCCTCTTCAACTTCTTTTTTGGTCTTCTTCTCTTTCTTCTTTGGCTGTCTCACGTTACCGATCATATTTGGGTTGAGCATCACAGTCTCCGGCTGAAGCTTATTGAGGAGAGCATGCACCTCCCTCTCCCTCCTTTGCTTGGCAGTCTCCACAGGGTTCTCAACAAAGGTATCAAAGTTGGCCTCGCCTGATCCAGGAACGAGAATGGAAGAAAACCCCGTGGAGTGCCCAATCGAACAGATATCCTCGTAAGGGCGGAACAAAACCTTCCCGACCTGATATCCCTTTACCATCCTATGCTTCATATAAACTTTATAATCATGGCCCCCCACATCCCTGTATATCTCTACTAGGGATCCATTACTGGCGGCCAACAACCCCTTCTGGCTGAAATCCAAGGACTCAGCTCGTGCAGCGTGTGTATGCACAACCTCGTACTTCCTGAGATCCCAAATCTTAATCTTCTTGTCAACACCTGCAGTTGCCATAAGATGACCACCCCTCTCAAATGCAACAGCAGTCACATGGCCATTATGGCACAGCATTGTGACAAGTGGCTTCACGCTGGTTGGCTTCCACATGGTAACTTTGCCATCAGCATGCCCAAGGCCAATGACAGCGTTGTACGGATTTACACGCATAACATCTGTAGGCCCTAGACCTGTCCTGTGATTTGCAATCATCTCGCCGGTGCTCATATCTTGGTAGTGGAGCTGCCCAAAGCTGTTTATCGATGCCAAGAGGAAGTGTTTATCCAGAAACTGAAGTTTCAGCGCTTCGCCATGTTCCTGTGAAACAGAAGAGTGGTCACAGATCAGAGAAGTTACAACTGTATTTCGGAAATGTCATGCCTTCGATATATATACACCTAGTGCAAGTTGGATGATGAACAGCTCTAAAATTATGCTTCTACAGCTTAAGAAATAAAAGCATTTTCAAAAGAAATCACCAAACAATAAACTTGCAGTAGCTTGAATGTTCAGTTAGTATACAAATAATTTCATCTCGGAATGCCCTCTGGGAAAAATATTTATATTCCTTAACTGAGGAACAACCTAACTCGGCTCATCGAGGTTCGGTCCAGAACCACATGTGGTCCGGATGCTACTTTACTAGTTCTCCAAGTTAAGTACGAACCAGCACATCGCAGTAGCTTAACTGTTTAGTACAAAATGAGTTTTATTGAGATGAGCTCATTTAGGACCAAATCGTTTTGACGTAGCTACATAAATAACTGAGGTATATCAACATATCATTCTCAGTCCTGCAGAATTCATAAGAAAAAGGGAATGGGAATATTCTATCTTCTGTTCTACTATTATCTAGTCTTTTCACATAATGAATGCAAGCATGTGTTAAATGATAAAACAGCATTGCAGTCAATTCTGATAATCATCAATAGTTAGAGCATAGTTACCAAGAACTGCAAAGGTGTTCAAATTTCAATTACCTTCAAACAGTGAATTTCTGTGCCATGACGATTGTATATGTAGGGGTACCTGTTTCGACAATATTCTTGTTAAGGACTCTAGAAAGTCAAAGAAATGGTACCAAATTCAGCATGAGTGGTCAAAACAACTCTTCAAGGTTCATGATAGCATATAACTACATATAGAATAATGTAGTGAATCATGCAGGCATGCTGCATAACTCTAGCTAGGTGGCCGGAAATCAAACTAGTGTGGTAACAGCTAAGACTAGCAGAAGAAACATGTTGATATATATTATGAGCAAGGGATATATATCGCAAAGCTTGAACAGAGTCAAGAAATTACTTCTTCTGGGCGACTGCAAAGAGTTGCTCATTGTGTAAGAATGCCACATCGCGCACAGTTTCCCTCACCTATAAAAAGAGGATCAGAGAAGTAAAGTATATGCATAAAGTGCAACAAAAGCGTCTAGTCAATGTAATTATAAAAGAGTAGGATTTGACCAGGTAGAAATGATAGGAGAAATCATTTTCTTTAATCATCATCAAACGTGAACGCAAGATAGTTTTGTGACAATAAAGACAATCAAGGTCCAAAACACACAATTAGGCGCTGCCTAGGCGCTCCATGGTGCGGTGCTACAGCCCTAGGCTGCCAGCAAGGTCCTCCCGTGAGGAATCGACATCCTCTGGCAGCAGAGAAGAGGCGGCAGCGACATGAGGAGCAGCAGCTCTGCAGCGAGAAGAGGAGTGACTGCGGCACGAGGAGAATTACGAAGTGAAGGCACCCTCGTGAAGCAGAAGATGGACAATTGGACATGCATGGGGGCAGCCCCTCTAGCAGATATGCGGACAATTGGGATACATGAATGTTTTAGATGGATGCCTAGATGGCTTGGTAAAGGTAGGGTCCCACACGAGCAAGAAATCCCCATATTCATGACATCAGAACATCATCTTCCCAGACCCCATACTCCCCCTACAGCCACGACATGGAGGCTCGCTGCTGCGGCGACTGTGAAACTTCATGCTGCTGCAATGACCTGGACCGTAACTCCACCTTCACTTCTCCCTCACTCTGCTCTGTAATTCTAGCCCTCAGATGCAATGTACTGAGCTCAGGTGTCCGGTTGCCTACTTCCTGCCACGTTCCAGGTGGCCGCCTAGGCCCATCGCCCGCCTAGAACAGAGTCTTTTTTGAACCTTGGGAACCATTGCAGTAAATATGCACAAAAAACCCGACAGGAAGGCAATGGAAAATTTTGTGAGGACTTTTCAGTTTCTTAGGAAAAAACTAAACTGAACTCGGCCTATTTGATCTGAATTTTAGCCGCTAGCAATCAAAGCATATGAGCAAAAGTCAACTAGATCTAGTTCCCTGCCCTCAACATCCACACCTTCCATCAACTAAAAGTTGCATCATCTTTAATTGCGATTAGATAAAATAGCCATCTATGAGCATACTTTATCTTCTGTCCATATTGCTCAATGTATTGTAGCCTTGGTCAGCATATTTTTATTTTTCTCATACGAATAGAATCAAACTCAAACCTTCTGTTAGTTTCTTGGTTGCATGGAAGGCACACACTTCTATTACAACTGCATTTTGACTAAAATTTAAGATCATACTAGACCAGGCTTGCCAGCTTAATTTTCAAGAAAAGCGCTAAACTTCAAATGGTGAATGTGTTCCAAAAATCCAACATGCTGGGAAACTGCTAAAATACTGTGAGCTGACCTGAAACTCCTTGATGAGATCCATACTCAACATATCCATCATACCAATATGACCTTTTCGCCCACCTACTATCATGTAGCGACCATTTGAGGTGTACTCTAGAGTATAAGGACCAAGTGCTGCATAAAAAGAGCTAGTTAGCCCCCTTAACTCAATTTTCATAAATTATTAGGGAAGTTGATAGTCAGCATTCATCAATGGGCCAATATAGATATTAGATATATATCTGTCAGAACATACGAGCACAGAAAAACTCTCGTCAATTATTCAAATAAGTAAAACTGTTTAATGACAAAAACCTGTAGTGTCAATAACTCTATGTTGTTGTGCTTATAAGCATTAAAAAAAACTAACTAATGGCCTTCTTTCACGTAAACAATAAGAAGAGTATAAGTCTTACAAAGACAGACCAAATAAGTATCAGGAAATAAAATACTTCAATTTGGAAATGCTAATCAGCTAACTGTACCACACAAGAACATAAGTATCATCAGTGGTGTTTCATATCAACATTTGTATTGTACGTTGTTGTTATTGGTACTGGATCATGTAGCGATGGTGGCACAGCTTCAGAGAACACAAAACTATTACATATTTACCAGGTAAGACCATATCAAATGGTTTTCTTGCACTCGAAATGTCGACAATGCTAGCTATCTGTGGCTGCGTAAATCTATATGTCTTCTCCAAATCTTCAGGCTCCAAGTAGCCCCCCTCAATAGGTAAAAACCACTGCAAATTGAGATGGCAACAAATCAGTAAAATGGAAAGTCCCCCATGTTTGCAAAAGTCAAATTCGAAATATGTTAAGTACGAAGATCAAGAAGCATAAGGTGGCCATATAATAAAAATAGATACAGCAGGGAATTTCAATTGGTCCAGTGGTATATTGCTGCCAATAAGCACCATAAGTTCATGCAATAGTCCATCAAAGAGGCACAAAAATGATAGATATGTCGATCATTACTCATGAGGTAGTATGAATTAACCTAAAGGAAGTCCAAAAAGAGTATCAGCAATACAGTAAATTTACTTTCTGCACAGTAGATGCATAAAAAATACCGAGCAATCTTTCATTGACTAGCACCTCTTTGGGAAGAACACCAAATAAACCCATGTCACACTAAACATGTAGGGTAAATCCTATAAATATAAGTCCATCATTTCATCCAAACAGGTCCACATTATGCCAGTGAACAGCTAAAGACCACTGGAAAACTAAAGATGAGCTATATGATAGAATATCATATTGTAGTAAATCAACAGTACAGAATACCAGATTCCATCAAATCATGCCCACTGTTATTCAGCTACTTATATATGTGTAAGTTGCAAAAAAAAAAAATCAGAGAAATTCTACAATAAATCCACAATACCGCACCTTTTCAGCTTGCGCAGCAGCTTTGGCAGATATTCCGATTAACTTCTCTTTTCCGGTGAGCTGCCCTTTCAATTTCTTATCACGCAGAGCCTGCAACGGAATCACAATGAAACAAAAATGCCAATACACGCTTTTCAATCAGCAGAAATAGAGAAGCAACTAGCGCTGAACATCAACGACTACACTTGTAGGAGAGTAATTATCCTACCGCCAAATTAGCAGCCTTCCCCCGCGAAAACTTGACCACCTTCATCTCCATTTCATCCACAGAGTTTTGGTGGTTCTTCATCTCTTTGGGATCTTCCTCGGTAGGGATCCCCATCCTGCTCACCCTGGATGGAAAGTAGAAATAGCGAGACGATGCGTGAGCAAATACAAACGAAGCTACTTTTCAAAACAAAACTCGAGTGGATATCATGAAATTGACGAGTTAAATTAGCAGCAGCAACATTCTTCTAGCATGGCTTCTACTGGACGAAAAAAATAGACTGCTACTCCACCAGATCTGGCTTTTCTTTCGGTTAGTGAGATGTGGAAACCGAAATTTGCACCTGAAATAGTAAAACCGAAAATTCTACAGAAGATGAAAACGCAGACTTTCAGTTTCAGACTTTGTCACTTTGAGCAGGATTGTGTTTCAATTTTTGGCAGCGTAACATCTTGAATATGTAGCGTCAAGCACAAGAGGCATGGAGACAAGAAGTTTATAACAGTAGTAAACCTGAAAGTAGATGCGTCGGGCGACGGTCTTCTTCGGCGTGCTGGACTGCCGGTGCTGCGTAGCGGGGCAGGAGCCTGGAGGGGAGGAGGAGGAAGGCGTGGGGCGGCAGCGGAGGCGACGGCGAGGAAGGGAGTGTGGTGGCGGAGGGGCTAGCGAGGGCCTGTGTCGTCGGCGGCGGCGCTAGCGAGGGCCTGTGGTGGCGAAGCAGGCAGGGCAGCGCTTGTGGCGGCGGCACGCTGCGATGGCCGCTCGGGTGTGGGCGTTCGGGGAACTAGGGCAGGACCGCGGCAGCCTTCAGGCCTCGGGCCTTTAGCCAAACACAATGGGCCTAAACATCGTGGTGGTAATACTACTTCCGTTTTTTCGGTTAATCAGGGGTTAAACCCGAAAATGTGTACCAATTCGGTTTTTCTTTTTTTTCTCCGATAATTTTTTATTTTTTAGAAAAAATAAATTCATGATTTTTTTATATTTCCTGGACATTTTACAATTTTTTAAAAAATATGCAAACATTTCTTTAGATTCACGAAAAAAATCGTGACAATTTTTCAAAGTCGTCAATATGTTATTCAAACTTGTGAACATTTTCAAATGTTTATAAATACATTAAATGTTTGCGAATATTTTACACATTTTTAATAAATATTGTGGACATTTTCCAATTCATAAAAAATTAAGAAGCGCCAATATTTCCAATTTGTGAATATTTTTTCAAAGTCGCGAACATTTTCTAAGTTCATGGACATTTTTAAAATTCATGAAAAAAATCAAATTTGTAAACATTTGTAAAAATGTGTGAACATTATTTATTCAGCAACAAACAAAAAACAATATATTTTTTCCTAAGCGAGCATCCAAGAGAGGAACGAGTGCAAAAAAAAAACATAGCGAGCTGTGTGAGCGGTTTGAAGAGCGTTCGGGTGAACTTAAATGGATCACGGCCCAGCGTGTTGTAGAGGCAACTGGGCGCCTTAAGCCCTAAATAGGAGCTCCCGGTCAGAAGAGGTTTTAGAACCGCGTTAGGTCGATTGAGCATATATCTTGACAGGAAAGGCTAAGGACCTGCTGATACCGAATGTCATCTTCGTCGAATACGCAGCCTGGTTTTTCCATCAAAGTCCGTCGTGTATTTTCTGTAAATGGTCAGTCGCAACTTGAAATTCGAGTCTTATAAGATCTCCGATTAAAATTTACATGGAGTGACAAAAGAGTGAGGAGTCGGGTTAGCATCACATAAACAAAACGATATCAAAACCAGATTTGATGGGGGCTTGACTGCTTCTTCCATACCGATCACTAGAGCTTCTTCTTTCTTTACCGTGTCGGTGCATCTCGTTGTAGCCGGTTCCTCTGCTAGGTATGGCCAAACTTACTGTAGTTTTGTTTATGATCAGGCTACTTACAGTAACATATTATGTTACCATTTCTCATTAACTACATGCCACACAAGCAAAAATTTCTCGAAGTGCGCTATGTTACTTGCTAAGTTACTTCCACTATGACTAGCCTAAAAAGTGCCACGCAACCTGGTCCGGACAATCTAGGCAAAGACAAGGCAAATCCAAAGAACCGACCGAGCATTTGCCGTTTCCGTGCTCCCCCCCCCCCCCCCCCCCCCCCGCTAGATCCAGCGACGGCGACCAGCCTACCAAGTTTCCCCGAAAGCAGCAGGTAATTCATTCGCGGTCCCGCCCCGAACGCTGAATGGGCGTGCAACTTCGTGCGCGACGACGCGGAAAAGCACACGACAGACAGACAGCGCTTCGCTTTCGGAACAACCGAACCACGTATGCAAATGCAATCACACGTCGGCACGTACGTCGGGTGTCCCGATGCCGACGATCGACGGGTGCAGCCGGCCGGTCCGGCTCGAACCGGAGCCCGGCTTTAATTAATAACCAACCACCGTATCGCGCACGCGCGCGTGGCGCCAGGCCTCGTGGCAGTCAAGTCAAACGAGTCCCCACAGCCCACCCCACCCCCCTGGCTAAATAATTAACAAACCCTCGGCAGCTCACTTCGCCGCCTCGCCTCGCCTCGCCTTTCCCCGCCCGCCACCGATCGCCCGCCCGCCATGGCCAGCGACGACGAGTCCTACCTCTACGACGACGACGAGGAGGACGAGGCGGAGGAGGAGGAGGATGACGGGCTGGAGGCGGACGAGGACGACGTCGGGCTGTTCGAGGTCGCCGCGCCGCAGCCGGAGCACCGCGCGGACCACTGGGTAAGCAGCGATCGGAGCAGGGGACTCGTAACAATCTCTCGTTTATCCGCTCGCGCCAACTCCAATCCAATCGCGCGCTCGTTCCGCGATGATGCCACCGCCGCCGAAATCGGCGCCGGATCGTCGAATCGTCCCGGCGAGGGTTTGGTGCCGTTTATAGCCGGCCGGCCGGTCTTAGAACCCTAACTAATCAATGCGATCTACTAGCTAGGAGTGTTTCTGGAAGAAAACAGTATAAGCAGCTGACAGCGTGGTTCGGTCCGCTGCAGTCTTGATGACGCATAGCTAGATTTGGTATTTTACCAGTAGGAATCACTATCAATTTTTCTCATGAAGAAAAGAAAATAATAATTAGTAGTACTAGTCAATCAATTCAGCTGCTCTTCCATGTAAAAATCGTCAGTTCAATTTTGCATTCACTCGCTAGATGGTGTCTGGTTGATTTCGCCTGCCGTTTTGTGTTTGCTGAACTGCATCGAAAACAGCATAAAAAAAATCCTCTTTGGCCATTACCAAAAGGGAGAAAATCAATTTACTGATTACTACTACTGTCATTTTGATAAAACTTACCGATGATTAAATCAATTTAACTCTTAATTACTTCCATTGCTGCAGGCCATCACGAGAAAGTCCCTATCAGCTGCCCAGGTGAACCAAACGGCCGGCAGTGGTTAAGAATTCAGACTATGCGTACAGCCAGCTCATGACTAATCCCACATCATGCATGAATGCCATTTTTGGTTTGACTGCTTGCCACTCTTCTTCCTTATCCACCCTACAGCAACAAGATGTGTCCATGGTCATGAACTTGGTGAACATAGAGCGGCACAACGCCCGCGCTCTTCTCATGCACCACCGGTGGAAGATGGACCGCATCCACGACTTCCTCGAGGGCAGGGGGCGTGAGGGATTGTTCAGGGAGGCTGGAATTGTGGTGCCGCCGGAGCACAGCACGGCGGCTCGTGCAAGGGCGCCGCCTCACAAGAAGCCCCGAACTGTCACGTGCAACGTCTGCTTTGAGGACGTCTCCCGGCCGTCCGATGTCTCCACCATGGACTGTGGGCATTGCTTCTGCAACGACTGTGAGTACCCGCCCCTGTTTCTGTTGCCCCCAAGCAACTGTCTTCGTGCAGTTACTTTGCTTGATTGGAACCTACATTTGGTAGGATTTAGCATCACTTGTGATTTTCTTGTCACGAAAATTATAGAGGAAAGAAAACTTCGATTGATATTTCGATTGTCAAGAAAATTATAGAGGAAAGATAACTTAACTGTAACCTTCATTTGGTAGGATTTAGCATCACTTGGGCTGTAGTGTGCTTAATTGAGTCCAAGCTCACTACGGTTAATCAGTTCACTGTCACTGGAATTCTGGGATTATGTTTGTTTTGTCGCGCTCCTGGCCGTTGGCTCGGCGGGTGTATCATTGTGGCTTGACGGTCGAGCTGCGTTCAGGTTTCTAGCATGCAGATTGACACTTTTGATGTCACGATCAATCTCTCGGTGGACCGGCAACCTGCCTCGATGAGTTGCGGCATGTTAGGGCGGCATCCCCAGGCCTATGTATCGTCACCGGTGATTTCAACTTAATTGTGGAGGCCTCTGCGAAGAGCAACGATTTGCTCAACCGGCGGATGATGGGCCGCTTTTGGTGCCTCCTAAATGACCTTGAGGTGAAAGAGGCGCCCCTCCTAGGCCGTCCATACACGTGGAGCAACGAGCGTCGCGTTGTTAGTTAGTGAAGACCGATGGATGGTTCTCATCTGCGAATTGGGATGCTAGCCATCCTAATTGCCTTCTCCAGGCGATATCCTCCTCCTTGCCTGATCACTACCCAATCATGCTTTCAACGAATGTTGTGTTTTGCCGTAAGTTGCGCTTCCACTTTCAGGCCTTTTGGCCCAAGTTTGGTGTTCTCCAGGAGGCGGTTGCTCGCGGCTGCGGCTCGGTGATGCCTCACCGTAACCTGTGCATTGACCTGTTCGTGCGGCTAAAAGCCATGGCCAAAGAGCTACCTAGGTGGAGTGGCCGGAGGATTGGGAATATTAAAGAGCAGCTTCTCCTGGCCAATGAAGTCATGCGGCTTATGAAGGTCACAATGGACTTCCGGCAGCTCTCGGCAGGAGAGTTCTCTCCTGGCCGACGGATCAAGAAGACGATCTTGGGTCTGGCCTCCCTTCAGAGGACGATCGCGCGTCGGCGGTCGCGTATTCTTTGGCTTCGTGAAGGGGGTGCCAACACGGAATTCTTCCATGTCCATGCTAGCTCCTGGAGGAAAAGGAATCACCTTTTTAGGCTGCGGAAGGGGGATGTGCTCACCTCCTCCCAGGGTGAGATGGAGGATCTCGTTGCAGCGCACTTCGGGGATCTCATCGGGGTCCCTGCTGTGGGGGAATGCTTGCTCAATTTGGCAGCGATGGAGCTGTGATCTGTGGACGCAGAGCCTTTGGAGTGTTCCTTCTCGGAGGAGGACATTGGGAATGCCATTCACGCCCTCCCATGAGACAATGCACCAGGCCCTGATAGGTTATCCGCCAGGTTCTACCAATCTGCGTGGCCCAAGTAATGCGCGCGGTGCGCGCGTTCGATGCCAGGGACAGGCGTGGCTTTGCGAAGCTTAAAGAGGCATATATCATTCTGCTTCCTAAGTGCGATGGTGCTGTGGATGTCAAGGATCATCGTCCGGTGAGCGTGGTGCATAGTTTTGCGAGAAATCTCGCTAAGGCCATGTATTTGCAGCTTGCTCCTTCGCCGCCGAGGCTCATTGCACCCAACAAGAGTGCCTTCATCGGTGGCCGTGCTATCACAGATAACTTCATGCTGGTGCAGCAATAGATCGGTTCTCTGCATTGGCACAGGAGATCATGCTGAAATTGGATATGGCCAGGGCCTTTACTGTTGGAGGTGCTGCGGAGACGTGGCTTTGGCAGGTGGTGGCTATCGATGGCTAGCACCCGGGTTCTCATCAATGGCAGCGCGGGGGAGCCTTTTTGGCTTGCAGGGGGCTGTGGTAGGGGGTCCCGCTCTTCCCCCTGCTCTTCATCATCATCATGGATGTGTTCTCGGCGATTTTCGACAAAGCGGAGGCCCCTGGCCTGTTTGTTCCCCTCGAGCAGTGAGGCATTAAGCACAGTCATCACTAATACAAGTTTTGAGAAATTCTTTAAACCCCTCTAAAACCGAGGATGTAGAGACGCCCATAGAAAGAACAGAGGATTAGAAATCCAATTCAGATTTTGTTCCACAAACTCGAGAAACAAAATGCATAAATTTGAACTAGCTATGATCCACAGTCGGCTTCTGTTTTAAATTTACGGTATGTTTGAAACATATTCAGTTTTTTCAGATTTATTTTAAGTCTTGCAGCACCACAAGCCCCGTTGTACCATCATGAGGCTAATTTTTCTTCTTCATTTTCCACTGAAACTGGGGCTTTGCACCATCATGACACTGAATAGCACAAATTATATTTCATGAACAAACCATAGCCTTAATACTGTGCGTTAATGTAAATATTGTCAGGCATGAGCTTTCTAACCTGGTACATTTGCTTACCGTGGCACTTGTTGAATCTCTTCTGTTCAGGTTGGACGCAGCATTTCTTGGCGTCCCTGGGCAACGGCAAGAAACACATCCACTGCATGCAAGTGAAGTGCCCGGCCATCTGCGACGACTGCACCGTGCGGCGCCTCCTTGGCCGCAAGTACCCCGACGCCGCCAAGCGCTTCGACAACCTGGTCCTCGACTCGTACCTGGACAACAACGCGTCGGTCAAGTGGTGCCCGAGCGCCCCGCACTGCGGGCGCGCGATCCGTGTGGTGGACGCCAGCGAGCGGTACTGCGAGGTGGAGTGCCCCTGCGGCGTGAGCTTCTGCTTCAACTGTGCGGCGCCGGCGCACTCGCCATGCCCGTGCCCCATGTGGGACAAGTGGGACGCCAAGTTCCGCGGTGAGTCGGAGAACCTCAAGTGGATCGCCGTCAACACCAAGAGCTGCCCCAAGTGCCTCCGGCCCATCGAGAAGAATGGCGGCTGCAACCATGTCAGCTGCCCATGCGGCCAGCACCTCTGGTACGTACCGACAGCCTCTTCCTCTCTTTCACCTTGAGCTTGCTGATGTCTATGGTGACTACGTGCATACAGTTATGCGTGCGGCGGGCGGCTGGATACGCTGCACAACTGCAACCGGTACGACGAGGCCGGGCACGCCAACTACGACAGCATCAGGCGGCAGATGCTGCGGTACACGCACTACTGCGACCGGTTCAACGTGCACGTCAACTCGCGCAAGGTGGAGCAGACGGATCTGTGGCCGGCCATCCAGAAGAGGGCCGTGCTGCTGGAGTCGGCCACCGCCATCCGGCCGCTCATCCGGGAGGCGAGCTGGATGGCCCGCGCGCACCGGACCCTGCTGGCGTCGCGCCTGGTGCTGGCCCGCTCCTACGCCTTCGCCTACTACATGTTCGGCGACGAGGTGCGCACCTACCCGTCGGAGAAGGCCAACCTGCCCATCGCCAAGGTCCTGTTCGAGGACCAGCAGTGGCAGCTGGAGGAGAACGCCGAGAAGCTGTCCAAGGTGCTCGCCGCCGAGGCCAAGCCCGTCGTGGCCGAGGAGGAGGTCCTCCGGGCCATGCAGGAGACCTCCAACCTCGCCAAGATCGTCGACACGCACTGCAGGGAGATGTACAAGTGCATCCAGGACGAGCTGCTGCCGCTGCTCCTGGAGCCCATGACCATCGCCCCTTATCGCCCCGACGGACCCGACAAGGCCAAGGATCTCCCGGCCTGATGGATCGCTTGGCGTGCACCGAGCACGCCTCCCTCCTATATGCAGAGCCGCTGGTTACCTTCCTACGGAGCTCGACCGGCAACAGCAAATTAGTTAGGCCAGCGCGTGATAATAAAACCTCCTAATTAGCTTAAGATAGAACTCATCATTATCTGTTGTTGGAATTGGTACTGGAAAAGACTGCCCGTGCGTTGCAACGGGACCACATTAACTTTAAGAATTCAATATCAATTATGTTAATATTACATTTAATATTCTCATACATATCAAGTGACATTGACGACCTTTTTACCATCAAATTCTCACACACACTCTCTCCCTCCCTCCTCCTCACTCTCTCTCCCCCTCTCCCTCTCTCTCTAACACACACACATATCCATCTTATTGGGTACGGGACCATAATCCATCTATTTCACACGCACACGCGCTAGTGCATAACAATATGGATTATAAAACAGGTTCAAGGTAGTAACAAGGATTCTTCTCATGCATTAATAAATAAATGTTCTGCACTGAAGACAAGATAACCAATTCCCAAAGTGCATCAGAGCATCACAGAACATTACTGGCAAGATAAATGCACGACGATACACCCGACTCATTTAATTAATATAATTAAATTATCAGTAAATTAGTCACCAAACTGCTCGGATGAACCGGAACAGAGCCAACATATATCATCCTAGACAAACGCAACATCAACCATTTAGTACTTTGGGGGACCGACAGGAGGATGCATGTAGAAGCGCTTCTTGCCTACGAATCCACAGTCAGAGAGAGAAATTGGAACCCATTCCCATCACCAACTGATAAAGAAAGCATGTAAGAAAATTGATATCGGCCAACTTGGATCTTCGGTGTTTGTCCGCCGGTATGGAGAATTTAGGAGGGTGGGTGCAGGGAGTGGCCTTGTGGATGATGGATGGAGGCGCGGAGGGATGTGGTCACCGGAAGGTCGAAAGCGGAGAGGGTCGGGCACGTTAGGTGGAGCCGGTGGTGCGCGACAACCGGAGGCGGCCCAATCGTGGGCGGCGAACCGACGATAGCCTCGGCCCATCTCTCGACGCAACAAAGATAGAGAGGGCGGCACTGTCGGTGCTCGAGGCCGCCGCTCGGCACCATCTACATCGAGGGGAAAGAGAGGCGAGAAAGCGATAGGGTGATACGGGGCTAGGGATTGCGGAGGAGGGTGGGGGTGTGCGATTTGAATGGATGGTTCTGCCCACCGTTTTCTTGTACGTGGCGGTGGAGACGGCGGCGTCCAGCCATGCAGGTGAGGCATGGGTCGAGCCGGGCACACGGCGAGGCGCAGTAGCAGAGGCGGGGGCGATTTTTTGCTACTGAGATGCAGGGTGTGGGATTGATCGTTCATGTTCTCTTTTCCTTTTTAACGGGAGATGGATGCGATTTTTTCACGAGAGGAGAGATGCGACCACGTACAGATTCCATAATAAATTATTAGGTCTATAACGGGATTTCTTTACAATGCGTTAAGATTTACATGTTAGTTTTCTTAATAAAGAAATGCACTGATGTAGGGATCGATTGATTCGGATAAGGAAAGATAGATTCGTGATCTTTTGTATGTTAGGAAATTAGTGGTTTGCAAGGAAAGAGTGGAGAGGAAAAGAACCAATGCGACCACGTATAGATTCCATAATAAATTAATTAGATCCATAATGGGATTTGTTTGCAATGCGTTAAGATTTACGTGTTAGTTTTCTTAATAAAGAAATGCACTGATGTAGGGCGCGATTGGTTCGGGTAAGGAAAGATATATTTGTGATCTTTTGTATGTTAGGAAATTATTGGTTTGCAAGAAAATAGTAGTACGAGGGGATGGTGGGAGGTGGGACGAATAAAAACCGAACGAAATTGGGAGGTGGGAGGGGGCGAGTAAAAACCGACAAAAAAACCAACGAAATTGTGAGGTGGGAGAGAGGATGAAAAAAACCAGGGGAGGTGGGAGGAGGACAAAAATAAACCGTACGAGGCTACCAACTGCTCTATTAGGAGTAGAGATTGTTTGTGAAAATAACATGCGACGACGACTTAGCGAGCGGATCCCCTTAAAAAAGACATAGCGAGCAGATTCCCTTAAAACTGGTAGAAATGGATACGATTGATGACATTGATAAATAGTGGTGAATGTTGGCATAATTTACTATCATCATGCATGGAAACGAATCATCAAGAAAAAGAATACTTCCTATTACTACACTCATAGGAAGCTTCCTAATCTCTGCTACCAAACAGTTTCTGCCCAAACAAGGAAGAAAAGTTATGGACGTGATTCGAAAGAAAACAAACATTATGAAGATTAATTAATTTAGATTTGATCTTTAGAGATTGATTGTGATTGATTCTTTTACATAAAGACATTACTAAATAATTTGCGTCAGTATGGAAAGTTCTGATCCGTTCAGTTTTTTTCGTTGTGTGAGAGGGTGAAGTGAAAATAAACCGATGAAGTGGGGGAGGCGACAAAAAAAATCTACGACAGTTAACCTACGAAAAAAAACCGGACGAAAGTGGTGGGACGAAAATTGACCGGCGAAGACTACCAACTGCTCCATTAGGAGTAGAGATTGGTTGGTTCGATTTTTTTGCGTGGAGGGAACTACCTGGGAGGTGGGAGGGAGTACGAAAATAAACCGTCTCGGCTGAGCGGGAGGTGGGAGCAAGTACCAAAGAAGTACCAAAAAAGACCGGGTGAGGTGGGACGAAAATAAAACCCGGAACGCGACCTACCAACTGAGACATTAGGAGTAGAGATGTTAACAAAAGTGCAGATCCCGTCCCACTCTTCACTTTTTGACAAAAAACTTCCGAATAGCAATCTTGGTGAGTGATCTCGACCGGGTTCGATCGGCATGGCGTGTCGTTCCTCCAGGAGTGGGTGCTGAGAGGAAGGATGGCAAACCTCCATTGTCAATCGGCCGGAGCTGCATCGTCATTTGGATCAGAGCATGGACGAAATCGAGATGGTAGAGGTTAAGGAATTTGTAGGACGTGAGGGTTTAGGGTGGGCATCACGAGAATTCACCCATATCTTGGGAGACGGCAGACCCGAGGTGCAGTCGTGTTCGTGCTTCAGGGGCTGCCACGTGCTGTCCTCGCCACCATCGCCTGTCGATGCCACTTCAGCGCCACGAGCATGGGACTGAGGGACGAAGGGAAGAGAAGGGAAGGAAGCGAGCTAATGACGTACCTATGTTTGGTATGTAATACCCTCCATTAAGAGTAGATATTTTCTTAAAATCGGTTATTTTATTTCTTAATTAATGTGATTGAGCAATTTAAGGTAAGGTTAATTAATTTAGATTTGATATTTAGAGATTGATCGTGATTGATTCTTTCACATAAAGACATTACTAAAAATAACTTGCACCAGCATGGAAAGTTATGATCCGTTAAGATTTTTTTCGTTGTGTGAGAGGGTGACGCGAAACTAAATCGGTGGGGTGGGGGAGGGACGAAAAAAAACCAGCGAAATAAAACGGGTGGGAGGTGGGAGGAAGTACCAAAGAAGTACCAAAAAAGACCGGATGAGGTGGGACGAAAATAAAACTCGGAACGCGACCTACCAACACCAACTGAGACATTAGGAGTAGAGATAACTTGCACCAGCATGGAAAGTTATGATCCGTTAAGATTTTTTTCGTTGTGTGAGAGGGTGACGCGAAACTAAACCGGTGGGGTGGGAGAGGGACGAAAAAAAAATAGCGAAATAAAACGGGTGGGAGGTGGGAGGAAGTACCAAAGAAGTACCAAAAAAGACCAGGTGAGGTGGGACGAAAATAAAACCCGGAACGCGACCTACCAACTGAGACATTAGGAGTAGAGATGTCTAGCCTATACCGAGACGTAGGGAAGCCTCGGGAGAGCGCAGATGGGCAGGTCCATGCGCACCGGGTCCGGATGCTACAACCTTGTTCTTTCATGTTTTTGTTTTCGGTTTTTCTTTAATGTTTTACTATTGTTTATACTTCATAATATTCAAAATAAATACTATATTATAAAAATCACTTTACATCAATAATTTGAAAAACAAAATGGTAACAAAGCATCTGAAAAATGTTAAGTATGCATAGAGAAAATGTTTCTCATGTATATGAAAAATGTATACAAAAAATATACAATGTGTTTGCAAAAAGTTGATCATGTATTTAAAAAATGTTAATCAAGCATTTGAAATAATATTTAAATAAGTGTTTGAAAAATGTTAATCAAGTATTTGAAAATTGTTAAATGTGTATAGAAAAAAAGTTGACCATGCAATAAAAAATTAATCTTGTACTTTCAAAATGTTAATCAAAGATTCAAATATGTTAAATGTGTATATAAAAAATATTGACAATGTATTAAAAAATGGTAATCAACATTTGAAAAAAAATGTTAAAGTGTGCAAAACAATGATGACCATGTTTTGAAAGAATGTTAATCTTGTATTTGAAAAATGTTTAACGTGTATTAGAAAAATGTATTAGCTATATACAAAAAATGTACGATGTGTATGAAAAAACTAGACAAAAAAAACATAAGTTTTCAAAAATATAAATCATATATTTCAAAAATGTTAAACATGTGTCTAAAAAATATTTCTTATGTATACGAAAAGTGTTGAATGTGTACTGAAAACATAGTTAACATGTGTCAAACAAAAAAAGCCCGACTAAAATCGACAAAAAACAAAGAAACCCAAAAAAGCAAATAAAAGGAAAAACTGAAGAAACCAACGCGAAAAAATGAAAACAGTGAAAACCAAGAAAGAAACAAAGAAAAACAAAGAGACCGATGAAAACCAAGAAAGAAACAAACAAAACCGGGATAATAAAACTCCCTAATTAGCTTTAGATAGAATTCATTATTATCTGTTGAAATCGATACTGGAAAAGACAGATGAAATTGGATGGATGTTAGTGGAACTCTTAGATTGAAAATACAGGTCTCCTTTAGCTACTCCGTCTCTACGATAAGTGGCTTACTTTCTCTTAGGTTAGGTTTGGGTTACTGGACTTATGGTATAAAAAGGTAGTTAAACACCAAAATTGGCTAGAAAAAGCTTATCATAATTCACTGCAATGCCAAATTAAGCCTTCGATTGTTGATATTGACTTGTATTTTGATGTTATATGAGGTAGGAGTATACATATTAGTAACAAAAATAGCCTAAAATTAATTGTTCTATTGTATTTACTATCCCCTCTTCATTTTTTATGGCTTGCTCTAAGGGGTGACTGTTGGCTTTGTCTGCTTTCGAGCAATATATTCAGTTCGGAGAACTCTCCCTCCGGTAACCCCCCCCCCCCCCCCCCCCCACACACACACACATGATTTTTCAAGTAGTAAAACGATATTAAAGTATGAACAGATAATCCATGTATCAAATGCTATAAACTAAGAAGGTGTGAATTACTTGAGCAGAGAGTTCTCGTCCAAAGGAAGGATTCAAATGCTTGATCAAATTTTCTCCCTCTGACCACTTCTGGAGTATTTGATAGCATGAGGCGGAAGGAATCAAACATGTAGACCTTGCACAACTAAAAAATAGCAACTGATTTGGTGAGCTGGCCTGTTTGTAAATACATCTGAATAATCAGGCTTGCTCAGTCCACTCGCATCTGTCATAGCCTCATCATCATCCACCAAGACAAGGAATGATTCATAATGGGCATCTCCAACGAGAACCCTTAAACCGGACACCGCATCCCTCCGCGGCCTTAGCCCAAGAACTATCGGCTGAACGGGTTTGTATTGTGCTTAATTTTGTGTTATGAACTCAAAATGAAATTCATATGTTAATTGATTATGCAATTCTTCAATCACCTGAAATCTCTTTCAGTTTCAGTCGACTTTCTCGTCTGGCTTGAAGCAGCACGTAATCCATGTACAAAGGAGACTAGCTTGGCAGTATTGGACTAGAGCAGCCTATAGTCAAATGCTTGATCGATTAATTAACCAAAATGCTTGACCAAATCCACCTACAACGAATGCTTGATCAAATCGGCTGGAAGAAATTTGTGGTCAGTGAACTGACCAAAGAACAAAAACCAGTCAACTTTGCATGTAATCAATCCCTTAAGTTAAATATAATAGGACGTACGTACATTGCTTACAAATAAGCCCAAAACGACGGACATTGAGTTTCTTAGCTCGGGCTTAAATGGGCCCGGAATCAAAAGGATATGTAAAAAAGTTCACAAAAATCTGAATTTGTTTGTGGAAAATATTAAGAAATGTTTTGAGTGTTTGCAAATATTCATCATAGAATCACATTGGTTGAAGTCGTGGAAAAAAATTGCTCCGAAGATGCTACTTTCAGAAGCATTTTGGAGTGCTGATTTTATCTTTTTTGCCACGACTTCCATAATTGTGATATGATGATCAAAATTTGCAAGCAATCGAAAGATTTCTCAGTGTTTACCAAAAAATTCAGAATTTTTTTACTGTTCATCTTTTTGAGACACTAAGGGCATTTGAGCTCGAGCTCGGATTAGGACTTTCGCAAAACAAGTGTCATCTGTGACGAAAAGGAAACGAAAATAGCAGCCAGACTACAAAGCAAAGTGCCTACGTTTGCCGGCCGGACTTCCATCTCGCCCATCTTATTTTATCTCAAACAGTCCTTGTAGCATCATTTGGCCACGATAGGTTCTCACTGCGCATCAACTCGGGCATTTCTAATTGATCCCCGGAAAATAGTGGAATCTCCGGTGGAGCAAAGCCTTAGTGGCATAAATTTACTCCATTAAGTTTCGGCTGTACCTAATCGATCCCCTAAACATAACGGAGTAAAGCTTATGTATGGCTCAACTATTTCATCGAACACTTGCTATGCGTCTCCGGGGCTAGCGACGTCGATGGTGACCACGCCGATAACTATCCCATGACCATGCCGGTTCTAGTCTTGTTTTTGTAGTGAAGAAATGCATCGTATAGCCTTGTTTTTGTACTGAAGAAATGCATCGTATAGCCATGAGCAACGGGGCGAACCTCTGGGCGCCGGTGAACACCACCAGACGTTGCTGAAGCGAATCGCTGCGCCACTGAACTAGTACATTGAGGTGCAGATACACTGTAGGTGCTTCCATCCAAGTTTGACCTGATTTCAATTTCCATGCTTGCCAATCTTGGAGGTAATATTAGATTTTCGACATAATTTCAAATTTCCATGCTTCCATCCAAGTTTAGATCTGTTCCCAACTACTATGTTCGTGCTTCTTAGTTTCATAGCACCAACGAAGACGTACCTTCCCCTAACTGTTGAGGGACGGCCTCGTCTCCTCTCATCGTCCGGCTGGATTGAGACGAAGATGGTAGTGCCCGGGAACCTCATGGCAAGTCCGGAGGCCACCGCCATCTGACACGGTGTCACGGAGCGGCGTCCTCTCATCGTTGCCGCAGTCGATCGTCCAAGCCCCAAGTCCAAATCGCACACACACCTTGCACGCGGATGGATCGCTATTACTAGTATATATAGAGATAGAGATGATTTTAGAAGGTTAGTTTTGGACATGGGAGTTAGAACAAGGAGGGTGTGGTCTATGGCCAAAGGAAAGACCGTGCCGCGGATCAGTGACCTCGCACAAGACAGATCGTGGATCAGTGAGGTGGCACAAGCCAGGGCACCCCGGCTGGGTCGGCATTGGACGAGGCGGCCCTCTGCACAACGCAGGATGAAGTGGTGCGGCTCCTCCACGAGCGGTAGGCGGCTGCGGGATAGGGCTCCGAGCCCCCATGCCCTTCCGTCGCTAGAAGCACTACTCCAACGATGACAACACGGATGAAGACGGCGGTGCGACTGGCCAGACAGCCACGCGTACGAGGTCATCGTCCGCTCCAAGATAGTTTTCTTTAAGTTTCAGTTAAACGGCCGAAATATCATCTTATGTCCAAACTTAAGTTTATTCCGTCATGTTTGCATTAAATTCATCATGCTTGTTCAAATCCGACTTGAATTGCACGAGGACATGGTTTGATGGCCGGCTTCCGTATTACTGTTCACCAACAAGTGTCCATTTTTTCGCTTCATCTTTCCTCTTCTGTATCACTGTAGCATGGTGGGATGCAGCCACTAATTTCCCTTACGGTAGGTGATCACTCCACAGTCCGCACCAACTCCCCTCCCGTGTTTAAGAAGTCAGAACATGCATGTGTACGTGTAAGAACTAAGAAGGTGGAGCAGACGGATCTGTGGCCGGCCATCCAGAAGAGGGCGTGCTGCTGGAGTCGGCCACCGCCATCCGGCCGCTCATCCGGGAGGCGAGCTGGATGGCCCGCGCGCACCGGACCCTGCTGGCGTCGCGCCTGGTGCTGGCCCGCTCCTACGCCTTCGCCTACTACATGTTCGGCGACGAGGTGCGCACCTACCCGTCGGAGAAGGCCAACCTGCCCATCGCCAAGGTCCTGTTCGAGGACCAGCAGTGGCAGCTGGAGGAGAACGCCGAGAAGCTGTCCAAGGTGCTCGCCGCCGAGGCCAAGCCCGTCGTGGCCGAGGAGGAGGTCCTCCGGGCCATGCAGGAGACCTCCAACCTAGCCAAGATCGTCTGACACGCACTGCAGGGAGATGTACAAGTGCATCCAGGACGAGCTGCTGCCGCTGCTCCTGGAGCCCATGACCATCGCCCCCTATCGCCCCGACAAGGCCAAGGATCTGCCCCTGCCGGCGTGAGAGGGATGAGCGCAGGAAGCCTATCTTGGCCTGCATCCACCGCGCCTCCCTACTCTATGCACAGCTGCTGGTTACCTTCCTACGGAGCTCCATCGGCAACAGCAAATTTGTTAGACCAGCGCGCGATAACTAATAAAACTCCCTATATAATTAGCTTATAAGATAGAATTCATCATTATCTGTTGTTGAAATTGGAACTGCAAAAGGCGGATGAAATTGGATGGATGGATGTTAGTGGAACTCTTAGATTGAAGATTTGGGTCCCCTGAGCTGATCCGTCTCTATGATAAATTGATAAGTGGCTTGCTTTGTTCCTAAGTTTGGGTTACTGCATCTAGTATAGTACAGTATACTAAAAAAGGCTATACAAGAACTGGCTAGAAAATGGTTATCATAATGCACCGCAATGCCAAATTAAGCCTTTGATTGTTGACATAGAGTTGTAGTTTTATGTTATGTGAGGTAGGAATATGCATTATTAGTAAAGAACACTAATGACGGTTTCCGAGCACACAATTGTTCCGAGGGAGGCTGAAACCAGCGAATACTTTTGCTCACTCATCCAGCGCGAACCTTGATGGGGCGCCCCCTATGTCTCGCTTATAGCGAGACGTAGGGAAGCCTTGAGAGAGCGCAGATGGGCAGGCCCATGCACGCGGGACGCTACAACCTTGTTTTTTCATGTTTTTGTTTTCGGGTTTTCTTTAATGTTTTACTATTATTTCATTTCCAAATATTCTATATTATAAAAAATTTATAAAAATCACTTTACATAAAAAAATTGAAAAACAAAATGGTATGGTAACCAAGCGTCTGAAAAATAGTAATATGTATAGAGAAAATGCTTCTCATGTATACAAAAAAAAAATCTGTTTGCAAAAAGTTAATCATGTATTTAAAAAATGTTAATCAAGCATTTGAATTATTATTTTTAAATAAGTGTCTGAAAAATGTTAATCAAGCATTTGAAAAAAGTTGACCATGTATTAAAATTGAAAAATGTTAATCAAAGATTTGAAAATGTTAAATGTGCATAGAAAAATTATTGATAATGTATTAAAAAATGTTAATCTTGTATTTGAAAAAAATTAATCAAGCATTTGAAAAAAAAAGTGTACAAAACAATGATGACCATGTATTAAAGAGAATGTTAATCTTGTATTTGAAAAATGTTTAACATGTATTAGAAAAATGTATTAGCTATATACAAAAAAATGTACAATGTGTATGAAAAAACTAGACATAAGAAGATATAAGTTTTCAAAAATGTAAATCATATATTTCAAAAATGTTAAACGTGCATCTAAAAATTATTTCTTATGTATACGAAAAGTGTTGAATGTGTACTGAAAACATAGTTAACATGTGTCAAACAAAAACGAAACCGAAAAAAATCGACAAAAAACGAAGAAACCCAATAAAAACAAATAAAATGAAAAACTGAAGAAACCAACGCGAAAGAATGAAAACAATGAAAACCGAGAAAGAAACAGAGAAAAACAAAATGACCGATGAAAAGCAAGAAAGAACCAAACAAAACCAAGATAATAAAACTCCCTAATTAGCTTTAGATAGAATTCATCATTATCTGTTGAAATCATACTGGAAAAAGACGAATGAAATTGGATGGATGTTAGTGGAACTCTTAGATTGAAAATTCAGGTCCCCTTTAGCTAATCCGCCTGTAGGATAAGTGGCTTACTTTCTTTTAGGCTAGGTTTGGGTTACTAGACTTATGGTATAAAAAGGTAGTTAAACATCAAAATTGGCTAGGAAAAGGTTATCATAATTCACTGCAATGCCAAATTAAGCCTTCGATTGTTGATAGGATAAGTGGCTTACTTTCTCTTAGGCTAGGTTTGGGTTACTAGACTTATGGTATAAAAAGGTAGTTAAACATCAAAATTGGCTAGGAAAAGGTTATCATAATTCACTGCAATGCCAAATTAAGCCTTCGATTGTTGATATTGAGTTGTATTTTGATGTTATATGAGGCAGGAGTATACATATTGGTAACACAAATAGCCTAAAATTATCTGTTGTATTGTATTTACTGTCCCCTCTTCATTTATTTATGGCTTGCTCTAAGGGGTGACTCTTGGCTTTGTCCGCTTTCGAGCAATATATTCAGTTCGCCTCCCTCCCCCCCCCCCTCCACCCCTACACACACAACGTCCACAAATATATATTTACTCCCTCTGTTCCTAAATATAAGTCTTTTTAGAGATTCCAATGCGGACTACATACCGTTAAATGGGTGAATCTAAATTCTAAAATATGTCCATATACATCCATATGTAGTTCGTATTGAAATCTCTAAAAAGACTTATACTCCTTCCGTTCCTAAATATTTGTCTTTCTAGGCATTTTAAATGAACTACAACATACGGATGCATGTAAACATATTTTAGAGTGTAGATTCACTCATTTTGCTTCGTATGTAGTCACTTGTTGAAATCTCTAGGAAGACAAATATTTAAAAACGGAGGGAGTAGTTAGGAACGGAGACAATGTGGGCCTATATATATACGTGTTGCAACGGGTGCAGCAGAATGCTTAGAAATTTGAAAAGTAATTTACTACTCAAATGATTTTTCAAGTAGTAAAACAATATTAAAGTATGAACAAACAATCCATTTATCAAATGCTACAAACTAAAAAGGTGTGAATTACTTGAGGAGAGAGTTCTCGTCCAAAGGAAGGATTCAAATGCTTGATCAAATTTTCTCCCTCTTGACCACTTCTGGAGTATTTGATAGCATGAGGTGGAAGGAATCAAACACGTAGACCTTGCACAACTAAAAAATAGCAACTGATTTGGTAAGCTGGCCTGTTTGTAAATACATTTGAATAATCAGGCTTGCCCAGTCCACTCACATCTATCATAGCCTCATCATCATCCACCAAGACAAGGAATTAATGATTCATAATAAGGGCATCTCCAACGCCGACCTCTAAACCGGACACCACATCCGTCTGCGGACTTAGCCCAAGAACTATGGGCTGAACGGGTTTGTATTGTGCTTAATTTTGTGTTACGAACTCAAAATGAAATTCATATGTTAATCGATTTTGCAATTCTTCAGTCACCTGAAATCTCTTTCAGTTTCAGTCGACTTTCTCGTCTGGCTTGAAGCAGCACGTAATCCACGTACAAAGGAGACTAGCTTGGCAGTATTGGACTAGAGCAGCCTATAGTCAAATGCTTGATCGATTAATTAACCAAAATGCTTGACCAAATCCACCTACAACGAATGCTTGATCAAATCGGCTGGAAGAAATTTGTGGCCAGTGAACTGACCAAAGAACAAAAACCAGCCAACTTTGCCTGTAATCGATCCTTTAAGTTAAATATAATAGGACGTACGTACATTGCTTACAAATAAGCGCAAAACGATGGACGTTGAGTTTCTTAGCTCGGGCTCAAATGAGCCCGGAATCAAAAGGATATGTAAAAAAGTTCACAAAAATCTGAATTTGTTTGTAGAAAACATTAAGAAATGTTTTGAGTGTTTGCAAATATTCATCATAGAATAACATCGGTGGAAGTCATGGAAAAAAAATGCTCCGAAGATGCTACTTTTAGAAGCATTTTGGAGTGCTGATTTTATCTTTTTTGCCACGGCTTCCATAATTGTGATATGATGATCAAAATTGGCACTCGAAAAATTTCTCAATGTTTACCATAAAATTCAGAATTTTTGCTGTTCATCTTTTTGAGACACCAAGGGCATTTGAGCTCGAGCTCGGATTAGGGCTTTCGCAAAACAAGTGTCATCTGTGACGAAAAGGAAATGAAAATAGCAGCCAGACTGCAAAGCAAAGTGCCTACGTTTGCCGGCCGGACTTCCTTCTCACCCATCATATTTTATCTCAAACAGTCCTTATAGCATCATTTGGCTACGATAGGTTCTCACTGCACACCAGCTTCCCTCCACGTGTGTATAAGGGCATTTCTAACTGATCTCCTAAAAAATAGTGAAATCGTCGGTGAAGTAAACCTTTAATGGAGTAAATTTACTTCACTAAGTTTTGGCCGTACCTAACCATCCCCTAAATATAGCGGAGTAAAACTTATGTATGGAAACATTTCATCGAACACTTGCTATGCGTCTCCGCGGAAGCGGCGTCGACGGTGACCACGCCAGCAACGCTATGACTAGCGGTGTCGATGATGTCGACACCGCAACGACATGGCCGCTGCCACTGACGTACGTGAGCTCATGCAAACAACGTGCGCGTGAGCACGCCGGTTGTAGCCTTGTTTTTATAGTGAAGAAATGCATCTATAGCCTTGTTTTTGTACTGAAGAAATGCATCGTATAGCCATGAGCAACGGGGGGAACCTCTGGGCGCCGGTGAACACCACCGGGCGTTGCTGAAGCGAATCATGGGGACGGGTACTGTTGGAGTTGTGTCGAATATAGTGTACAAGGTAGGTTACAGTTGGACTTGTAGTTGTATTGTGTTTATAGGGTATGAAGTCGTGTCCAAGTAGGACACTTGTATCCTAGGCCTCTCTTATATAGCGGGGGTAGACACACGTTGTAACCTATGCCAACATAATAGCACAGGCGCGCAAGGGGGAGCCGGCGGCGTGTGCCGGCGCCCGGGTGGCCGGGTGCGGTATTGTGATGGTGTCACGGGGAGGAGCGCCCGTAGTCAAGCCCCGGGGATGTAGCCATATCGGTGAACCTCGTTAACAAATCTCGGTGTCGTGCTCGTGTGATTGCTTGGTCCTCGAATGATCGACGGAGTGCCTTGGATTTATTCTAACAAGTGGTATCAGAGCTAGGTTCTACGGAGAAGTCGCTGGTTGTTGATCGAGAGGAAAACTTGATTTTAGATCGGTATCGTGAAGGCAATACGTGTTGGCACGGTTGAGATCGATCGGAAGAAGTCAAGGAACAGCAATGTCAGCGAGTTGTGGTCGTAACCGGATCGGATGGATCCATCCGCTTGAGCGGCGGCGGCGTAACGGACGACGCAGACGTGGCCAGGCGGCCACGGAAGGCGCAGCGGCAGACGGCTGCGTGGCCCAACAGGGGCTGGTGCTGGCGGGCTGGCCCAGGTGGGGCTGTCCGAGCCAGCGGAGGAGTCTGGGACGACGCCCAGGCACGTACGCCTGGCTGGCTGCTCGGTAGGGTTGCATGCATGTGGATTTGTTTGGAAATAAAAAACAGGGACCGAGTCCCTGGAGAAGAGGCGTTCTCCCCGTGGCCGTGACGCGGACGTGCAAACATCAAGGCACACTTCAAAAGAAAAGCATCCATCGTTAGAAGGCAATGACTTGGGCAAGCAAAGCTAGCATCTGAAGTTGTGCAAGGGAGCTACTCCACGTGAAGACCAGAAGCTATCTTGTTGGATTTGCAACTAGTATACTTGCTGTACTTGGGGATCACGGAAAGAGTGCTCGGTATTTTTTTTTCACAGGTCGGTTGTACAAAGAACCATGGAGCCAACGGGTACCAGGTTTGAGGTGGAGAAGTTCGACAGAATTGAAAACCTTGGGTTATGGCAGACAATGGTGAAAATTTGTTGGCACAACAGGGATGCTTGAAGGCGTTGCGGGATGTCAAGCCAGACGGACGATGAGGACTGTGAGGAGTTGCAGATGGTCGCAGTCGGGGTAATTCGGCTAGGTCAGACTTGTCAGTCTGACGGATCGACGCAAGTCGGTTGGTACAGAAGACGGTGCGGGATCGGCGACGGCGACATAGGAGCGTGATGCTGATGGTGGCCGACTTCTGGGCGTGGAAACACGTGGCGCAGGTCCAAGGGCTTGTGTGGCTTTGACAAGACTATGGCGCGGGATTGATTCAAGGTGGTGTATACACGGAGCTTGAAGTCGATGAGGCGCGAGGGTGGACTGATCATCTACCATGGAGTCATGTTGAAGGTGGAGCTGGATTGAGGGGCTACGGTGTAAGGATCCAGGGAATCGAAGCCTATTCAGCGGGGAAAAGCGAGTGACGCGTAGTTCAGACTGGAGCCCAAGGGTCTGATGGAAGCGTAAAACTCGTCATCGGTCGGTGATGATCGATGGTACTCTGCAGTGGGGGTTGAGTGGTGTGGTCTTGCGACCCTTGAGACTCGACCGGGATAGCGGAGGCTCGACGCGGTAATAGCGGAGAGGCGTGCGGTACGCACGGTGTATGGAGATGGACCAGGGCTCTGGTGGTCATACATGTGGTGAGACAACTGCGAATTTGACTCGGGATGACTACAAGCAATGGTGAAATTCTTTTAAGTTTCAGACAGGCGGGCAAGAAAGGAGCGGTGATGTTGAGTTCAGGTAACTCTTATATGTGACACCCAATATATGAGTTGTTCACTTTCACGCAGGTCAGTGATCGGTGTGTGATGGCGTTGACGGATACTCCGGAAGTTGGGAGCACAATGTAGAGTAATGAGGAACTTAATTTTGCTCGAGTGTTGACTGTGGTCAAGAAAAGAAGGGACTACAAGTTGCAGGTGGAGTCATATGGAGTCTTTGAGTAGCAGCGGTGCTCATGGGATAAACTCAAGTCCAATGTACATGGAAGTTTGACGCATGGACACATTCAAGGTGATGGAGTATATTCGCCAAGGTGGAGTTCGTTGGAGTTGTGTCGAATATAGTGTACAAGGTAGGTTACAGTTGGACTTGTAGTTGTATTGTGTTTATAGGGTATGGAGTCGTGTCCAAGTAGGACACTTGTATCCTAGGCCTCTCTTATATAGCGGGGGTAGACACACATTGTAACCTATGCCAACATAATAGCACATGCGTGCAAGGGGGAGCCGGCGGGTGTGCCGGCACCCGGGTGGCCGGGTGCGGTATTGTGATGGTGTCACGGGGAGGAGCGCCCGTAGTCAAGCCCCGGGATGTAGCCATATCGGTGAACCTCGTTAACAAATCTCGGTGTCGTGCTCGTGTGATTGCTTGGTCCTCGGATGATCGACGGAGTGCCTCGGATTTATTCTAACAGGTACACTGTAGGTGCTTCCTCAAGATGGTAATATTCCCGTGAGGACGGGTACCCACGGGGATTTACCCGTCATGGAGCAGGGATGGGGGATAAATTAGCCCCATGTGTTTAGTCTTGCGGGGCGAGGATGGGTATAAAATCCCCCCCGTGGGGCTCCATGGATACCCGAAAACTATGTCATTCGTACTATAAATGCAGAATATATAGATTAATACCTAGATACTTCACAAAATTATTTTTCTCTACCTCTTCCAACAACCATGTCTTCTCCAATCTCACCTATCCCAGTCAGTTTTCAAATCCCCATGGATACCCGACGGGTACTTGGTACCAGATATCAACGGGGATGGGGCGTTTTGTCCCCGCGAAGCTTCACGGGGATCACGGGTATGGGGATTGGCGGGGATCGGGGCGGGGATGGTGGAGTCATCCCCAATCATCCCCGTCCCCGTTGCCATCAACTGCTTCCATCCAAGTTTGACCTGATTGCAAATTTCCATGCTTCCCAATCTTGGAGGTAATATTAGTTTTTGACCCAATTTCAAATTTCCATGCTTCCATCCAAGTTTAGATCTGTTCCCAAGTACTATGTTCGCGCTTCTTAGTTTCATAGCACCAATGGAGACATACCTTCCCCTCCCGGGAGCGGTCTCGTCTCTTCTCATCATCCGGCTGGATTGAGACAAAGATGGTAGTGCCCGGGAACCTCACGGCAAGTCCGGCGGCCACTGCCATCCGACACGGTGTCGCGGAGCAATATCCTCTCATCGTGGTCGTCGCCGGTCGCCCAAACCCCAAGTCCAAGTCGCACGCGGATGAATCAATATTTCTAGTATATATAAAGATAGGGATGATTTTAGAAGGTTGGCTTTGGACATGGGAGTTAGAACAAGGAGGGTGTGGTCTATGGTTAAAGGAAAGGCCATGCCGCGGATCACTGACCTGGCACAAGACAGACCGCATATCAGTGAGGTGGCGCAAGCCAGGGCACCCTGGCTAGGGTCGGCATTGGACGTGGCTGCCCTCTACACAACGCAAGAGGAAGCGGCGCGGCTCCTCCGCAAGCGGCAGGCGGCTGCCGAGCCCCCATGCCCTTCTGCCGCTAGAAGCACTACTCCAACGATGACAACATGGATGAAGACGGCGGTGCCACTGGCCAGGCAACCACGCGTACGTGGTCATCATCCGCTCCAAGATAGTTTTGTTTTAAGTTTTAGTTAAACGGATGAAATATCGTTTTATGTCCAAACTTAAGTTTATTCCATCGTGTGCATGAAATTCATCATGCTTGTCCAAATCCGATTTGAATTGCACGAGGACATGGTTGGATGGCCGGCTTTCGTATCACTGTGCGTCGACGAGTGTCCATTTTTTCGCTTCATCTTTCCCCTTCCGTATCACTGTAGCATGGTGCGGTGCAGCCACTGCTTTTTCCTTACGGTAGGTGATCACTCCACAGTCCGCACCAACTCCCCTCCCGTGTTTAAGAAGTCAGAACATGTGTGTACGAACTAAGAAGTGAGAACTGTGAGTGTTTATAAAAACTCATGGAGATTTTGGCGATTCCAGCTTGCTAAGATCGGATCAAACAGCCCGAGCATCAGCAAAATGGCCGGTGTCCAAGAAGTATTCCGTGGCGACGTCCGGCGACAGCACGCGCGTCGGGTGCTAGTCTTCCCGCTGCCGTTCCAGGGCCACATCAACCCGATGCTGCAGCTCGCCGACGTGCTCCACGGCCGAGGCCTCGCCGTCACCGTCCTCCACACCCAGTTCAACGCGCTGGACCCCGCGCTCCACCCCGAGTTCACCTTCGTCGCCGTGCCCGACGGCATCCCCGCCGACGTCGCCGCCTCGGGGAGCATCATCCCCATCATCCTCGCCATGAACGCCGCCATGGAGGCGTCGCTGGCCGTCCGCGATGTGCTCGCGTCCGTCCTCGCGGACGACGGCCAGCCCCCCGCCGCGTGCCTGTTCATCGACGCCAACCTCCTCGCCGTGCAGAAGGCCGCCTCGGCGCTCGGGCTCCCGACGATGGTGCTGCGTACCGGCAGCGCCGCCTGCTTCAGCTGCTTCCTAGCCTATCCCATGCTCCACCACAACGGTTATCTACCTCCAAAAGGTCAGTAAAGCCAATATAGTTACTCCATGCATGTTAGGATGAGATCTGCACCTGATCATGTATTGTGATCCATGCATGTTCTGCACCTTAAGCTTTTGCTGATTGAATGTTATTGTGATCCATGTGTTTCAGAATCACAGCTCTACACACCGGTGAAAGAGCTGCCGCCGCTGCGTGTCAGGGACCTATTCCGCACGAGCAGCAGAGACCACGAAATGGTGCGCAAGGTTCTAGCCCGAGCCTCTGAAACCGTGAGGAACTCCTCCGGCCTCGTCGTCAACACGTCCGACGCTCTGGAGACCGCCGAGCTGGACAGGATACGCCGCGAACTGGACGTGGCCTTCGTGCTCGCCGCCGGCCCGCTCCACAAGCTCTCCTCCCGGAGCACCGGGAGCAGCCTGCTGCGCGAGGACCGTAGCTGCATGGAATGGCTGGACAAGCAGGTCGCGGGGTCCGTGCTGTACGTGAGCTTCGGGAGCTTGGCATCCATGGATGGCGTCGAGCTCTCGGAGGTCGCGTGGGGACTGGCCAACAGCGGCCACCCTTTTCTCTGGGTTGTCCGACGGGACCTCGTGCCGGGATCGGACGGACCAGGCCTGCCGGAGGGGTTTGATCGTGCGGTGGAGGGCAGAGGCAAGGTGATCCCGTGGGCCCCGCAGCAGGAGGTGCTGGCCCACTTTGCAGTGGGTGGGTTCTGGACCCACAACGGCTGGAACTCGACATTGGAGAGCATCAGCGAGGGTCTCCCAATGATCTGCATGCCTCACTTTGCGGATCAAATGATGAACACAAGATATGTGGAGGCAGTATGGGGTGTAGGGTTTGAGCTCGAGGGCAAGCCAGAGAGAAACAAAATCACGGGGGCAATTCAGAAGCTTATGAATGAGAGGGAAGGGGAAGTGGCTAGGAAAAAAGCAAGAGAACTTCAGAAAAACGTAGCGTCGTGCTTGGAAACTGGTGGGTCTTCTTTACTGGCTATTGATAAACTTGTCGAGCATATATCGTCTTTGTAATATTTTGTGTTGTGTTGATGTATGAAATAATGTATCTTCTTTACCGGCTATTGATAGACTTATCAAGCATATATCGTCTTTGTAATATGTTGTGTTGTGTTGATGTATGAAATACTGTATCTTCTTTACCGGCTATTGATAGACTTATCGAGCATGTATCGTCTTTGTAATATTTTGTGTTGTGTTGGTGTATGAAATACTGCATTATAACTTGTAAGTGGATAGTTGGTGTTACTAGCATTGATGTATCACAATATTTTCCACATTTTTAAAGCAACTTTGTTTGCATGCGCCAAAACACAAAATCTAAGACTTTTTTGTGAGTTGAACTTTCATTAATTAGATGGGATCATTACAGTCACAAGGGCTTGACTTGTGCACGTGTCATACGAATCCACACTGCAACTTTTGGTAGGGTGCGGCCCATCTGAGCTAGTCTGTGGTTTACATGGTTCTGCTCACTACTCACATAGCAAATTCCCTACCTAGCCATAGTAAACGCTTTGTCTCACCAACAAGGGATGCTACCTGAGATCTATTGGGGGCTAGGTAGGCTATCATGTTGGGGAAGGCGGCAATTTCGAAAAAAATCCTACGATCACGCAAGATCTATCTAGGTGATGCATAGCAACGAGAGGGGAGAGTGTGTCCACGTACCCTCGTAGACCGAAAGCAGAAGCGTTTCAATAACGCGCTTGATGTAGTCGAACGTCTTCGTGATCCAACCGATCCAAGTACCGAATGTACGGCTCCTCCGTGTTCAGCACACGTTCAGCTCGATGACGTCCCTCGTGCTCTTGATCCAGTTGAGGACGAGGGTGAGTTTCGTCAGCACAACGGCATGGTGACGGTGATGGTGATGTTACCGGCGCAGGGCTTCGCCTAAGCACTGTGATGGTATGATCGAGGTGTGTAACGGTGGAGGAGGGCACCGCACACGATTGGGAGAGAAACTTGTGTGTTCTAGGGTGGCCCCTGCCCCCGTATATAAAGGAGCAAGGGGGAGGCCGGCCGGCCCCTGTAGGCGCGCCCCAAGAGGGGAGTCCTACTAGGACTACTAGACCTAGTAGGATTCCACCAAGAGGGGGAGAGGGGGAAGGAAGGAGAAGGAGAGGGATAAGGAAAGGCCCCCCTCCTAGTCCAATTCAGACCCAAGGGGGGGCGTCCTGCCCTGGCCGCCCCTCCATCTCTCCACTAAGGCCCATCGAGGCCCATTAGTTCCCTCGGGAGTTCCGATAACCCTCCGGCACTCCGGTTTTATCTAAAACTTCTCCGGAACACTTCCAGTGTCCGAATATAGTCGTCCAATATATCAATCCTTTCGTATCGACTATTTAGAGACTCCTCGTCATGTCCGTGATCTCATCCGGGACTCCGAACAAACTTCGGTCATCAAAACACATAACTCATAATACATATCGTCATCGAACGTTAAGCGTGCGGACCCTACGGGGTCGAGAACTATGTAGACATGACCGAGACACATCTCCGGTCAATAACCAATAGCGGAACCTAGATGCTCATATTGGCTCCTACATATTCTATGAAGATCTTTATCGGCCAAACCGCATAACAACATACATTGTTCCCTTTGTCATCGGTATGTTACTTGCCCGAGATTCGATCGTCGATATCATCATACCAAGTTCAATCTCATTACCGGCAAGTCTCTTTACTCATTCTGTAATACTTCATCCCGTAACTAACTCATTAGTCACAATGCTTGCAAGGCTTATACTGATGAGTATTACCGAGAGGGCCTAGAGATACCTCTTCGAAACATGGAGTGACAAATCCTAATCTTGATCTACGCCAACCCAACAAACACCTTCGGAGACACCTGTAGAGCATCTTTATAATCACCCATTTACGTTGGAAGTTTGATAGCACACAAAGTTTTCCTCCGGTATTCGGGAGTTGCATAATCTCATAGTCCGAGGAACTTGTATAAGTCATGAAGAAAGCAGTAGCAATGAAACTGTAACGATCATAATGCTAAGCTAACGGATGGGTCATGTCCATCACATCATTCTCCTAATGATGTGATCCCATTTATCAAATGACAACACTTGCCTATGGTTAGGAAACATAACCATCTTTGATTAACGAGCTAGTCAAGTAGAGGCATACTAGGGACAATATGTTTTGTCTATGTATTCACACATGTACTAAGTTTCTGGTTAATACAATTCTAGCATGAATAATAAACATTTATCATGAAATAAGGAAATAAATAATAACTTTATTCTTGCCTCTAGGGCATATTTCCTTCAGTCTCCCACTTGCACTAGAGTCAATAATCTAGATTACATAGTAATGATTCTAACACCCATGGAGCTTTGGTGCTGATTATGTTTTGCTCGTGGAAGAGGCTTAGTCAACGGGTCTGCAACATTCAGATCTGTATGTATCTTGCAAATGTCTATGTCCCCCTCTGACACTTGATGACGGATGGAATTGAAGTGTCTCTTGATGTGCTTGGTTCTCTTGTGAAATCTGGATTCCTTTGCCAAAGCAATTGCACCAGTATTGTCAAAAAAGGTTTTCATTGGACCCGATGCACTAGGTATGACACCTAGATCGGATATGAACTCCTTCATCCAGACTCCTTCATTTCCTGCTTCCCAAGCAGCAATGTACTCCACTTCACACGTAGGTCCCGCCATGACGCTTTGCTTCGAACTACACCAACTGACAGCTCCTCCATTCAATAAAAATACGTATCCGGTTTGCGACTTAGAGTCATCCGGATCAGTGTCAAAGCTTGCATCGACGTAACCGTTTACGACGAGCTCTTTTTCACCTCTATAAACGAGAAACATATCCTTAGTCCATTTCAGGTATTTCAGGATGTTCTTGACCATTGTCCAGTGCTCCACTTCGGGATTACTTTGGTACCTCCCTGCTATAATTATAGCAAGGCACACATCAGGTTTGGTACACAGCATTGCATACATGATAGAACCTATGGCTGAAGCATAGGGAATGAATTTCATTTTCTCTCTATCTTCTGCAGTGGTCAGGCATTGAGTCTGACTCAACTTCACACATTGTAACACATGCAAGAACCCTCTCTTTGACTGATCCATTTTGAACTTCTTAAAAACTTTATCAAGGTGTGTGCTTTGTGAAAGTCCAATAAAGCATCTTGATCTATCTCTATAGATCTTGATGCCCAATATGTAAGCAGCTTCACCGAGGTCTTTCATAGAAAAACTCTTATTCAGGTATCCCTTTATGCTATCCAAAAATTCTATATCATTTCCAATTAACAATATGTCATCCACGTATAATATTAGAAATGCTACAGAGCTCCCACTCACTTTCTTGTAAATACAGGCTTCTCCAAAAGTCTGTATAAAACCATATACTTTAATAACACTATCAAAGTGTTTATTCCAACTCTGAGAGGCTTCCACGAGTCCATAAATGGATCGCTAGAGCTTGCACACTTTGTTAGCACCCTTTGGATCGACAAAGCCTTCTGGTTGCATCATATACAACTCTTCTTCCAGAAATCCATTCAGGAATGCAGTTTTGACATCCATCAGCCAAATTTCATAATCATAAAATGCGGCAATTGCTAACATGATTCAGACACACTTAAGCATCGCTACGGGTGAGAAAGTCTCATCATAGTCAACTCCTTGAACTTGTCAAAAACCTTTCGCAACAAGTCGAGCTTTGTAGACAGTAACATTACCGTCAGCATCGGTCTTCTTCTTGAAGATTCATTTATTTTCTATGGCTTGCCAATCATCGGGAAAGTCCACCAAAGTCCACACTTTGTTCTCATACATGGATCCCATCTCTGATTTCATGGCCTTAAGCCATTTCGCGGAATCTGGGCTCATCATCGCTTCCTCATAGTTTGTAGGTTCACCATGGTCTAGTAACATGACTTCCAGAACTGGATTACCGTACCACTCTGGTGCAGATCTCACTTTGGAAGACCTACGAGGTTCAGTAGTAACTTGATCTGAAGTTTCATGATCATCATCATTAACTTCCTCACTAATTGGTGTAGGAATTACTAGAACTGATTTCTGTGATGAACTACTTTCCAATAAGGGAGAAGGTACAGTTACCTCATCAAGTTCTACTTTCCTCCCACTAACTTCTTTCAAGAGAAACTCCTTATATAGAAAGGATCCATTTTTAGCAACAAATATCTTGCCTTCGGATTTGTGATAGAAGGTGTACCCAACAGTTTCCTTTGGGTATCCTATGAAGACGCACTTTTCCAATTTGGGTTCGAGCTTATCAGGTTGAAGCTTTTTCACATAAGCATCGCAGCCCCAAACTTTAAGAAATGACAACTTTGGTTTCTTGCCAAACCACAGTTCATAAGGCGTCGTCTCAACGGATTTTGATGGTGCCCTATTTAAAGTGAATGCATCCATCTCTAAAGCATAACCCCAAAACGGTAGCGGTAAATCAGTAAGAGACATCATAGATCGCACCATATCTAATAAAGTACGGTTACAACGTTCGGACACACCATTTCGCTGTGGTGTTCCAGGTGGCGTCAGTTGTGAAACTATCCCATGTTGTTTCAAATGAAGACCAAACTCGTAACTCAAATATTCACCTCCACGATCAGATCATATGTCGGGGAAACCGATCACCTATGGGTTCACAAGGATCCCTTCTATGTTCGGCAGGGTATTAGCTGCGCGAAGAGTAGGTCGAGTCGTTAGCACACAGAGGATTTTTATCTAGGTTCGGGCCGCAAAGATGCGTAATACCCTAGTCCTGCTTTATCTGGTTATATGCGTGTTCTTGGGCTCTTGAACTAGCTATGATGCATGCTTTGTCCAAAAGTCTGAATCCTCTCTCTATGTGCCTTGGGCCTTCTTTTATATGCGAAGGGGTTGCCACAATGGCACACAGAAGGTGGCAAGCTACAGCGATACGAGCTTATCGCTCGATCAACGTAGGACAAACGCATTTAATGCGATGCCTACCTGTCCTCTTGCTTTATTGGGGACGGCAACAGAGGCCATCCCGTCCTTCGCCGCTTCCCCTTGCCTCGCCACGCGTATGGGTCAACGAGGCATGCAGCGCCACGCTAGCCAACCAGCTGTTGTGTTGGCAGCATGGTGGGCTTCCACGAAGATCTGCATGCCGCCACATAGGCGTCTGCTTTGTTGGAATGCTTATCGCCGCGTTGGAGTGGTGGTGAGGTGGCGGAACCCTGCCGAGCACGGGCCTGGCCATGGTCCAGCGACCGTCCCCGGCAAGGCTTGCCGGGGGCCTTGGAGTCGTCCCCGGCAAGAGTCTTGCCAGGGGTCTTTGTCATTTGATCCCACGTGGACCCGTGGGTCGTCAATCTTCGTGAGGAGTCGCATGCTACCATGCATGTGCTCTTCAAATCTTGGTCTTTAACATTGTCGATGGTGTCAGAGCTCTCAAGCCCAAAGGTGGTGGCCTTGCTGGTTCCTTCGCAAGCTGCCCCGGCAAGGGTTTGCTGGGAGGGGACGCGCAGGTCGCCTCGGCAAGGCTTGTTTCCGGGCGTGGTCCCGCTTGCCTCTTGTTGTTCGCTACTCTGGGCAGCTGTCTTGGTGTTCCTTGTACCTATCTTGCCTTCTGTTGCCTTCCTCTGCCCCGCCAAGCCTTGTTGTAGGGGTGGCTGCGACCGCCCGTGCACAAGTAAGGGGTACAGAAGCATCCATACTTTTGTACACCGACAGGAGCCCCTGGGCCTGGCCCACACATAAGCGCGAGGCGTAGTTGGGCCAGGCCCAATACAGTGCGTAGGCGGGCATGGTAGAGGCGAACTGCCATGATTTTTCTGGCAATTGCGCTTCCCCACACCCCGTGTCGAGTGCGTGACGTGGGGGTTATGCGTAGAGTGACCGCAGTATGCTTGCGTCATCCCACGGTGGATAGTAAAGAGGCGGCCCGTTCCCGCCTTTTTTTAAGTGGGGGAAATCGTGGTGTCCCTGCTCATTTACTCTCCTTGCTTTCCTCAATCTTGGAGCCGCCGCTCCATGTTTCCTCCTACGTCCGCCTTTTCTGCCACGTACACCGCTTGCATGGAGCGGGGTAGGTGATGGATGCATTGGTTGTGGGGAAGCGCGCTATGGCTAATATCCACGCGTCTTTGATTGGCGTGGGGAGGGCGGTCGACGGCCTTGCTCGTTATCAGTGGCTTTAACGAGCGGGATTCGAAAGGATTTTTCAGAGGCACCAGCTAGCCTTCTGTCTTCTTGGTTTGGCTATAAAAAGGGGTCCAGGAGGAGGAGGGGGGCATCTTCTTGCATCTTCTCATTCCCCCGTCCTCCATCCATCACTATGCCGAGAGGGCGCGGCCGTGGTCATCACTCTGTGGAGGCGACTAGATCTTCTTCCCGCCAGAAAGCCGCAGCGGTCAAGGAAGAGCCAGATGCTCAAAGCGGAGGCGTCGGATGGGGTCGCAGTCGGCAAGGTGGTCGAGGCAGAGGTGGGCGTGGAAGGGGGCATCCGTGGCGCCACCTTCTCCGCCTCCATCTCCTCCTGCCTCATCGATCCGCCATGTTATAGACACGGTGCTGGAGTTCATCCTGCAGTTGACGAGTCGCCGCATAGCCTCCTCCTCCTCCTTGAGGCGTTCGCAAGGGTGCTGGAGATCGACCGGTCGGTGAAGCTGAGGCTTCACATGGAGGGGTGTTGCAATGGCGACATGTGGGAGAACACAAAGTTCCCCATCCCCCATGTAATGCTCCTTCGCCGGGGTTGGAAAACCTTCGCACGTGCCCACTACTTGATGAAGGGGCACGTTCTCTACTTCAAACTAGTAGAGAGTGACCTACTCTCCATAAAGGTCTTCGGGCGCTCAGGACACAAGCTAGGGTGCTGTGCGGAGAGCTCGACCAACGATGAGAGCTCCTCCTCGGGCAACGACGGTGAAGAGGACGGCGGTAGCGACGACGACAGTAGCGGGTGGGAGGATGACGGGTCCGACTAGGTGCCGGACACACCATCCCTGGGCGACGCCGGCAGCACCATCATCTGCACCTGGCCTCCTCCCGGTAGAGCGATTTGCCGGGGGGGGGGGGGGTTGTTCTTGGCGGTGGCTTCCCAAGCTAGCTTCTTGAACTTCTCGGGGTTGCCGCTCCGGTGGCTAGCGCTGGAGGGCCGGAGAAGACGAAGAAGGCGGGTGGCGGGCCGTCAAGTCAGAGTACGATGGCACTAACGCCTTCGTCTCGTATTGGCGAGCCGCTGCCTCATCTTTCAGCTTCTTCCCCGACAACGTCATCACCAGCCCTCCCCTGGACGGCCGCCGGGAGGCTCTCTTGGTGTCTTCTGCTGCTCGTACCTCGCCTAGGTGCTCTTTTTGCCCTCCTGTTGTCCTAGTCCGGTTTCTGAGGAGAGGGACAAGAAAGGGATTACATGCACCTTATCTTTTTTTCCTTAAGCACGCGGGCACTTGTCGAATTTAGGCTTTGCGCTTTCTTGCTTATGTTTACATCCCGTATGAATTGTACTTGTAAATGACGTATTAATGAAGAAAAGGATGCTTGCCGAGTTCCTTTATGCGCAAACAAGGACCGCACCAGGGAACGAGTCCTCGTTATCTTAAGATAAACATCGTCACCCGGCAACAAACCTTGCCGTCCTCCCGCTCCACAGCCCGTCCACACTCATGTTGGTGAGGGCAGGAGCGGAGTAGGATCAGGCCCTTCGTTTACTTCATACCCACCGCACTACAACCAAGTTCCGGCCCAAAGAAGGGTTTCTGGGTGCGGGAAAGAGGGGGCACGGTGGTATGGAAATGAACGAAGTTTCGTACGCCCAAGTTCCATACGGAAGTTCATAGCATGGGACAAAAATACTTATCTAAGTCTATAGCCCCGGCAACTTTGGCTTGCCGCGGTTGGATACTTGAAGTTTCAGCCCCCGGCAACCTTGGCTTGCTGGGGTAGGACGCCGATCTATCTCCTGTCCTTCGAAGGGTTCGACAGAAAACGTCCAAGTATCCTGCGAACCAAAAAGGACCAGAAGAGACAGAAAAATGCACACTCGACCTCTGTGCTAGGGGTCAGTCGCGATTAAACACTATCGACCCTAACACAGAGAGAGAGGAAAACTTGACCTAACATGCATGCTAAAACTTAGGGCGCCAGCGCTTCATTTATTTATCTGTTGCTCAGGGTCTGCGCCTGGCTTGTACAAAGGGTGACATACCTTGCCGGCAAGGCTTGTACAAAAGATGGTCTGCCGGGAAGCCCGGCAACTGTGCCTTATGGATAAAACTTACGAAGATGTTTTGCTATTCCAGGAGTTTCTCACTAGAACACCATCTTCGGTCGCCAGGCACGCCGGGCCTGGCGACACGTATTACCCAATAAGGGCCTTCCCACTTCAGCGTTAACTTGCTAGAATTCTTGGCCGACTGAATGCACCAAAGAACAAGGTCGCCTTCCTCACAGCTTCGGGCATGGACCTTGCGGCTATGGTAGCGGCGCAAAGCTTGCTGGTCGCGCGTAGCTCGCACAGCCGCCCGAAGACAATCTTCCTCAAGGAGCGTTGCATCATTTTGCCGCAACCGCTCTTGCTCAAGCTCGTAATAAGTGAGCAATTGAGGTGACCCGTACATGAGTTTCGTGGGGAGAACTACCTCCACCCCGTATACGAGGGGGAGGGGTGTCTAGCCGGTAGCTCAATTTGGCGTCACTGATTGGCCAAAGAACCGCAAACAACTCGTCAATCCAGCGCCTTCCGTACTTGTGTAGCTTGTCCAAAGTTTCCGTCCTTGCCGCGGAGGTCTTGGACACGCTGTGTGAAGGAAATATGCCCTAGAGGCAATAATAAAGTTATTATTTATTTCCTCATATCATGATAAATGTTTATTATTCATGCTAGAATTGTATTAACCGGAAACATGATACATGTGTGAATACATAGACAAACTTAATGTCACTAGTATGCCTCTACTTGACTAGCTCATTAATCAAAGATGGTTATGTTTCCTAACCATAGACATGTGTTGTCATTTGATTAAATAGATCACATCATTAGGAGAATGATGTGATTGACTTGACCCATTCCGTTAGCCTAGCACTTGATCGTTTAGTATGTTGCTATTGCTTTCTTCATGACTTATACAAAGTTCCTAAAACTATGAGATTATGCAACTCCCGTTTACCGGAGGAACACTTTGTGTGCTACCAAACGTCACAACATAACTGGGTGATTATAAAGGAGCTCTACATGTGTCTCCAAAGGTAGTGTTGAGTTGGCGTATTTCGAGATTAGGTTTTGTCACTCCGATTGTCGGAGAGGTATCTCTGGGCCCTCTCGGTAATACACATCACTATAAGCCTTGCAAGCAATGTGGCCAATGAGTTGGTTACGAAATGATGCATTACGTAACGAGTAAAGAGACTTGCCGATAACGAGATTGAACTAGGTATTGGATACCGATGATCGAACCTTGGGTAAGCAACATACCGATGACAAAGGAAACAATGTATGTTGTTATGCGGTTTGACCGATAAAGATCTTCGTAGAATATGTAGGAGCCAATATGAGCATCCAGGTTCCGCTATTGGTTATTGACCGGAAACAGTTCTAGGTCATGTCTACATAGTTCTCAAACCCGTAGGGTCCGCACGCTTAAAGTTACGATGACAGTTTTATTATGAGTTTATATGTTTTGATGTATCTAAGGTTGTTCGGAGTCCCGGATGTGATCACGGACATGATGAGGAGTCTCGAAATGGTCAAGACATAAAGATTGATATATTGGAAGCCTATATTTGGATAACGGAATCGTTCCGGGAGAAATCGGGATTTTTACGGAATACCAGGGGGTTACCGGAACCCCCCCCCCCGGGGGGGGGGGTTAATGGGCCTACATGGGCCATGAGGGAGAAGAGGAAGGGCCGGCCAGGGCAGGCCGCGCGCCCCCTCTTTCCCCTCCCCCCTTTCCTTCTCCACCAAGGCAAGAGGGGGGAGTCCTACTCCCGGTGGGAGTAGGACTCCTCCAGGCGCACCCCTAGGGGGCCGGCCACACCTTCCCCTCCCTCCTTTATATACGGGGGCAGGGGGGCACCTCTAGACACACAAGTTGTTCTTCGTGATCGTTCCTTAGCCGTGTGCGGTGCCCCCCTCCGCCATATTCCACCTCGGTCATATCGTTGCGGTGCTTAGGTGAAGCCCTGCATCGGTAGAACATCATCATCGTCACCAGGCCGTCGTGCTGACGGAACTCATCCCTGACACCCTGCTGGATCGGAATCCGGGGATCGTCATCGAGCTGAACGTGTGCTGAACTCGGAGGTGCTGTACGTTCGGTGCTTGGATCGGTCAGATCGTGAAGACGTACGACTACATCAACCGCGTTGTCATAACGCTTCCGCTTTCGGTCTACGAGGGTACGTGGACACACTCTCCCCTCTCGTTGCTATGCATCACCATGATCTTGCGTGTGCGTAGGAAATTTTTTGAAATTACTACGTTCCTCAACAGTGGCATCCGAGCCAGGTTTTATGCGTTGATGTTATTTGCACGAGTAGAACACAAGTGAGTTGTGGGCGATACAAGTCATACTGCTTATCAGCATGTCATACTTTGGTTCAGCGGTATTGTTGGATGAAGCGGCCCGGACCGACATTATGCGTACGCTTACGCGAGACTGGTTTTACCGCCGTGCTTTGCACACATGTGACTAGCGGGTGTCTGTTCCTCCAACTTTAGTTGAACCGAGTGTGGCTACGCCCGGTCCTTGCGAAGGTTAAAACAACACTAACTTGACGAACTATCGTTGTGGTTTTGATGCGTAGGTAAGAACGGTTCTTGCTCAGCCCGTAGCAGCCACGTAAAATTTGCAAACAACAAAGTAGAGGACGTCTAACTTGTTTTTGCAGGGCATGTTGTGATGTGATATGGTCAAGACGTGATGCTATATTTTATTGTATGAGATGATCATGTTTTGTAACCGAAGTTATCGGCAACTGGCAGGAGCCATATGGTTGTCGCTTTATTGTATGAAATGCAAACGCCCTGTAATTGCTTTACTTCATCACTAAGCGGTAGCGATAGTCGTAGAAGCAATAGATGGCGTAACGACAACGATGCTACGATGGAGATCAAGGTGTCGCGCCGGTGACGATGGTGATCACGACGGTGCTTCGGAGATGGAGATCACAAGCACAAGATGATGCTTGCCATATCATATCACTTATATTGATTGCATGTGATGTTTATCCTTTATGCATCTTATCTTGCATTGATTGACGGTAGCATTTTAAGATGATCTCTCACTAAAAATTTTCAAGAAGTGTTCTCCCTGAGTATGCACCGTTGTGAAAGTTCTTCGTGCTGAGACACCACGTGATGATCGGGTGTGATAGGCTCTACGTTCAAATACAATGGGTGCAAAACAGTTACACAAGCGAAATACTCAGGTTAAACTTGACGAGCCTAGCATATACAGATATGGCCTCGGAACATGGAGACCGAAAGGTCGAACGTGAATCAATAGTAGATATGATCAACATAGTGATGTTCACCATTGAAACTACTCCATCTCACGTGATGATCGGACATGGTTTAGTTGATTTGGACCACGTGATCACTTAGATGACTAGAGAGATGTCTGTCTAAGTGGGAGTTCTTAAGTAATATGATTAATTGAACTTAAATTTATCATGAACTTAGTACCTGATAGTATTTTGCTTGTCTATGTTTGTTGTAGATAGATGGCCCGTGCTGTTGTTCCGTTGAATTTTAATGCGTTCCTTGAGAAAGCTAAGTTGAAAGATGATGGTAGCAATTACACGGACTGGGTCCGTAACCTGAGGATTATCCTCATTGCTGCACAGAAGAATTACATCCTGGAAGCACCGCTGGGTGCCAGGCCTGCTGCAGATGCAACTGACGATGTTAAGAACGTCTGGTAGAGCAAAGCTGATGACTACTCGATAGTTTAGTGTGCCATGCTTTACGGCTTAGAACCGGGTCTTCAATGATGTTTTGAACGTCATGGAGCATATGAGATGTTCCAGGAGTTGAAGTTAATATTTCAAGCAAATGCCCTATGCCCATATTGAGAGATATGAAGTCTCCAATAAGTTCTATAGCTGTAAGATGGAGGAGAATAGTTCTGTCAGTGAACACATACTCAGAATGTCTGGGTATAATAATCACTTGATTCAACTGGGAGTTAATCTTCCTGATGATAGTGTCATTGACAGAATTCTTCAATCACTGCCACCAAGCTACAAGAGCTTCGTAATGAACTATAATATGCAAGGGATGGACAAGACTATACCCGAGCTCTTCGCAATGCTAAAAGCTGCGGAGGTAGAAATCAAGAAGGAGCATCAAGTGTTGATGGTCAATAAGACCACCAGTTTCAAGAAAAAAGGGCAAAGGGAAGAAGAAGGGGAACTTCAAGAAGAACAGCAAACAAGTTGCTGCTCAAGAGAAGAAACCCAAATCTGGACCTAAGCCTGAGACTGAGTGCTTCTACTGCAAGCAGACTGGACACTGGAAGCGGAACTGCCCCGAGTATTTGGCGGATAAGAAGGATGGCAAAGTGAAACAAAGGTATATGTGATATACATGTTATTGATGTGTACCTTACTAATGCTCGCAGTAGCACCTGGGTATTTGATACTGGTTCTGTTGCTAATATTTGCAACTCGAAACAGGGACTACGGAATAGGCGAAGATTGGCTAAGGACGAGGTGACGATGCGCGTGGGAAGTGGTTCCAAAGTCGATGTGATCGCGGTCGGCACGCTACCTCTACATCTACCATCGGGATTAGTTTTAAACCTAAATAATTGTTATTTTGTGCCAGCGTTGAGCATGAACATTATATCTGGATCTTGTTTGATGCGAGACGGTTATTCATTTAAATCAGAGGAATAATGGTTGTTCTATTTATATGAGTAATATCTTTTATGGTCATGCACACTTACAGAGTGGTCTATTTTTATTAAATCTCGATAGTAGTGATACACACATTCATAATGTTGAAGCCAAAAGATGCAGAGTTAATAATGATAGTGCAACTTATTTGTGGCACTGCCGTTTAGGTCATATCGGTGTAAAGCGCATGAAGAAACTCCATACTGATGGACTTTTGGAATCACTTGATTATGAATCACTTGGTACTTGCGAACCGTGGCTCATGGGCAAGATGACTAAAACGCCGTTCTCCGGAACTATGGAGCGAGCAACTGATTTGTTAGAAATCATACATACCGATGTATGCGGTCCAATGAATGTCGAAGCTCGTGGCGGGTATCGTTATTTTCTCACCTTCACAGATGATTTGAGCAGATATGGTATATCTACTTGATGAAACACAAGTCTGAAACATTTGAAAAGTTCAAAGAGTTTCAGAGTGAAGTAGAAAATCATCATAACAAGAAAATAAAATTTCTATGATCTGATCGTGGAGGAGAATATTTGAGTTACGAGTTTGGTTTACATTTGAAACAATACGGAATAGTTTCGCAACTCACGCCACCCGGAACACCATAACAAAATGGTGTGTCCGAACGTCGTAATCGTACTTTACTGGATATGGTGTGATCTATGATGTCTCTTACTGATTTACCGCTATCGTTTTGGGGTTATGCTTTAGAGACGGCCGCATTCACGTTAAATAGGGCACCATCAAAATCCGTTGAGACGACGCCTTATGAACTGTGGTTTGGCAAGAAACCAAAGTTGTCGTTTCTTAAAGTTTGGGGTTGCGATGCTTATGTGAAGAAACTTCAACCAGATAAGCTCGAACCCAAATCGGAGAAATGTGTCTTCATAGGATACCCAAAAGAGACAATTGGGTACACCTTCTATCACAGATCTGAGGGCAAGATTTTCGTTGCTAAATTCGGATCCTTTCTAGAGAAGGAGTTTCTCTCGAAAGAAGTGAGTGGGAGGAAAGTAGAACTTGATGAGGTAATTGTACCTTCTTCCTTATTGGAAAGTAGTTCATCACAAGAACCGGTTCCTGTGACAACTACACCAATTAGTGACGAAGCTAATGATATTGATCATGAATCTTCAGATCAAGTTTCTACTGAACTTTGTAGGTCTACTAGAGTAAGATCCGCACCAGAGTGGTACGGTAATCCTATTCTAAAAGTCATGTTACTTGACCATGGCGAACCTGCGAACTATGAGGAAGCGATGATGAGCCCAGATTCTGCAAAATGGCTTGAAGCCATAAAATCTGAGATAGGATCCATGTATGAGAACAAAGTATGGACTTTGGTTAACTTGCCCGATGATAGGCAAGCTATTGAGAATAAATGGATCTTCAAGAAGAAGACTGACGCTGATGGTAATATAACTGTCTATAAAGCTCGACTTGTTGCAAAAGGTTTTGACAAGTTCAAGGGGTTGACTACGATGAGACTTTCTCACCCGTAGCGATGCTTAAGTCTGTCCGAATCATGTTAGCAATTGCCGCATTTTATGATTATGAAATTTGGCAAATGGATGTAAAAACTGCATTCCTGAATGGATTTCTGGAAGAAGAGTTGTATATGATGCAACCGGAAGGTTTTGTCGATTCAAAAGATGCTAACAAAGTGTGCAAGCTCCAGCGATCCATTTACGGACTGGTGCAGGCATCTCGGAGTTGGAATAAACGCTTTGATAGTGTGATCAAAGCATATGGTTTTATACAGACTTTTGGAGAAGCCTGTATTTACAAGAAAGTGAG